>NW_027507870.1:794568-1032068 GCF_037356315.1 Lithobates pipiens | reverse complement strand
CTCCTCGGCAATCATATTAATGTACAGTGAGGAGCAGATGAAGTAATTTTTAGCAAATTTTGTAAATTATTTCAAGGGTTCCTTCGTATTAAAAAAAGTCCAAACTATAGACCTGCAAAGTGAACCCTGCAAAACTTCACCTGAGCACCAAGAGCAAAAATGTTATCCTCCACCCATATTGATTGCCATCATCAGGACCATGTCTTTTAATTTTCCAACCTGGTCCTGGTCTGGGCTGTGCAGTGGATCTCTGGCAATCGCTCCTATTGGGGTGGACTGTGGAACAGCCATTAGGGCTCTTTCACATAGGCGGACTCCGCCAGCAGATCCTCCTGCTAAGTTGACCCTTGCTGGGCAGGCAGATGACAGCAGCCCACTTTCCTCTATGGGCAGCTGGATGTAAACAGACCATCTGATCCGCTAAACAAATGGAGAACTGATCCCCATCCATCTGTTTATAGTGGATTGGGTAAGATCGGATGTCAGCGGGTGCAAACGGACATATGTCTGTTTATATCTGCTGCTCCATAGAGGGCAATGGAAAAATGATAATATAAAACTGACAGGGCCACCCGTGGGAAAGGTGCCTGAACCTAAATACATAGTTACATTATTGTTACATTGTGTTTTGTTGTAGCCCTTGTGTGCAGATTAAAAACGTGATCTTCACAAAATGATGCCAATTCCAACCCCCCAGAAGTTGAGATGCGAGAACCTCCCTGGTTTTACGAAGTCTAGAAGTCTAGATTAAAAACTTGAGCTTCATATAATGATGCCAATTCTAGCTCTCCAGAATTTAAGAAGAGAGAACCTGTCTAGATTTAGGAAGTCTAGAAGTCTTGATCAGAAAAACATGAACTTCACAAAATAATGGCAATTCCAGCTCCCCAGAAGTTGAGATAAGAGAACCTGTCTAGGTTTTAGGAAGTTTAGAAGCCTATAGTAGTATATCGAAAACTTGAACTTGACATAATGATGCCAATTCCAGCTCCCCAGAAGTTGGGATGAGAGAACCTGTCTAGATTTTAGGAAGTCTAGAAGTCTATAGTAGTATATCGAAAACTTGAACTTCACATAATGATACCAATTCTAGCTCCCCAGAGGTTGGGATGAGAGAACCTGGAAAGTTTTCGATATACTACTATAGACTTCTAGACTTCCTAAAACCTAGACAGGTTTTCTCATCCCAACTTCTGGGGAGCTGGAATTGGCATCATTATGTGAAGATCAAGTTTTCTATATACTACTATAGACTTCTAGACTTCCTAAAACCTAAACTTCACATAATGATGGCAATTCCAGCTCCCCAAAGTTGGGTTGAGAGAACCAGTCTAGGTTTTAGGAAGTCTAGAAGTCTATATTAGTATATCGAAAACTTGAACTTCACATAATGATGCCAATTCCAGCTCCCCAGAAGTTGGGATGAGAGAACCTGCCTCGGTTTTAGGAAGTCTAGAAGTCTATAGTAGTATATCGAAAACTTGAACTTCACATAATGATGCCAATTCCAGCTCCCCAGAAGTTGGGATGAGAGAACCTGCCTCGGTTTTAGGAAGTCTAGAAGTCTATAGTAGTATATTGAAAACTTGAACTTCATATAATGATGCCAATTCCAGCTCCCCAGAAGTTGGGAAGAGAGAACCTGTCTAGGTTTTAGGCAGTCTATAGTAGTATATCGAAAACTTCAACTTCACATAATGATGCCAATTCCAGCTCCCCAGAAGTTGGGATGAGAGAACCTGTCTAGATTTTAGGAAGTCTAGAAGTCTATAGTAGTATATCGAAAACTTGAACTTCACATAACGATACCAATTCTAGCTCCCCAGAAGTTGAGATGAGAGAACCTGTCTAGGTTTTAGGAAGTCTAGAAGTCTATAGTAGTATATTGAAAACTTGAACTTCACATAATGATGTCAATTCCAGCTTCCCAGAAGTTGGGATGAGAGAACCTGTCTAGATTTTAGGAAGTCTAGAAGTCTATAGTAGTATATTGAAAACTTGAACTTCATATAATGATGCCAATTCCAGCTCCCCAGAAGTTGAGATGAGAGAACCTGCCTCGGTTTTAGGAAGTCTAGAAGTCTATATTAGTATATCGAAAACTTGAACTTCACATAATGATGCCAATTCCAGCTCCCCAGAAGTTGGGATGAGAGAACCTGCCTCGGTTTTAGGAAGTCTAGAAGTCTATATTAGTATATCGAAAACTTGAACTTCACATAATGATGCCAATTCCAGCTCCCCAGAAGTTGGGATGAGAGAACCTGCCTTGGTTTTAGGAAGTCTAGAAGTCTATAGTAGTATATTGAAAACTTGAACTTCATATAATGATGCCAATTCCAGCTCCCCAGAAGTTGGGAAGAGAGAACCTGTCTAGGTTTTAGGAAGTCTATAGTAGTATATCGAAAACTTCAACTTCACATAATGATGCCAATTCCAGCTCCCCAGAAGTTGGGATGAGAGAACCTGTCTAGGTTTTAGGAAGTCTAGAAGTCTATAGTAGTATATTGAAAACTTGAACTTCACATAATGATGCCAATTTCAGCTTCCCAGAAGTTGGGATGAGAGAACCTGTCTAGATTTTAGGAAGTCTAGAAGTCTATAGTAGTATATCGAAAACTTGAACTTCACATAATGATACCAATTCCAGCTCCCCAGAAGTTGAGATGAGAGAACCAGTCTAGGTTTTAGGAAGTCTATAAGTATATAGTAGTATATCGAAAACTTGAACTTCACATAATGGTGCCAATTCCAGCTCCCCAGAAGTTGAGATGAGAGAACCTGTCTAGAATCAGGAAGTCTAGATCGAAAACATCATCTTTATAAAATGATGCCAATTCTAGCTCCCCAGAAGCCGAAATGAACAATGAAAGTCAAGGATGTCATATGGTGTCCTATGGGTGGAAAGTGGTTGAATAGGCCCTTGAATCAAAAGGTCATACAGGAGCATGTCCTCTTTAAAGCCAGGACAGGTCTAGCACCATAGGCAGATTTAGCTCACCATCTCCTTGTTCTCCCCAACTAGTTTCATCATTGGTGACGTCATCAGGGGCACAGATCAAGGAGATATTCTTATGTATTTCACCCCAAAACATGAAGGCTTCTTTCTCATTGGCTAAATACACCAATACATTTATGGAGCATTATAGATGAAGTGGGCAGGTGACTGTAGATCCTGACCAAAATATAACATTTATAACTCATGTGTAAATAATAAGTAAAAATATGTAAAAATGTATAAAAGGTAAAAATGATGCACTGACTGTACCTACCCATAGACAGATATGGCACCAACACCAAGATGACTTTAGCTTTTCAATGTTGTCAGGTATGACGGTGATGGAGAAAGTCACCTCTACCAGTGTCAGCGTCTGGATGTCCTGCACTCCTTCTGAATGTCCCCATCACTGGAGGTTGGAGGTAGAGTTGTGCGACGTTCACTATGGATTATGTAAAACCTTGGATACCGAAGGTAATGCGACATTCGCCGATCTACAGCCGTCCTATGATTATACTATCGGCATCACTCTTCACAATAATCGGACACAAACCAAGATGGTGCCAAGACTCATTAAGACGAATCAACCAGGTGAGAGGATTTTCGGTACTGTATACAAATTTCCTAGGCATTGATTATTCAGTCCTTTAAAAAACAAAAAGCACTGGCATCGTAATGCAACAGAATTTATGGTAATTTGTTGTTGTTTTGCACGAGAATTCTTGTGTGGTGATCTACAGCCACCAATAAGGTTCACAGTTGCCTTGGACATAGACAGCTGGATTGTGAAGATCTGAATTAGTAGGTTGAGGGTGACGACTCTTATTGAGGACAGAAGAATAAAATGAATTCTGAGCTTCAACTTGTCTCCTGTATAAAAATATAGAAAACATAGTGCTAAACATTCATCAAACAATACCATCCTAAAAAAATGTATTAATTAATTAATGACTTATTCTTTCAAAAAATAACCGAAATTGACAATTTTATCATTTTACAATTGTTTTTACAGTGGGGAGGGTGATGTAAATTTTTTGGGGGGGCACTACTGTGGGGGGAGGGTGGCAGAGAACACTGTGGGAGGTTGGGGTGATGTGAAAGGGGCAGAGGACACTTCATTGGGGGGTACAGGACACTACTTTTGGGAGATGGGGACAGAGGACACCACAGCAATGGGGAGGGTTGGGGTGATGTGAAAGGGGCAGAGGACACTTCATTGGGGGGTACAGGACACTACTTTTGGGGGGATGGGGACAGAGGACACTGCAGTGGGGAGGGTTGGGGTGATGTGAAAGGGGGCAGAGGACACTACATCTACGTCCTTTTTATTGGGTGCTTGATAGATTTATTTACATTTTTTTTAAAGATGCCGCCTGGTATCTGCCCCCCTCCCCCCTGGGGGGTCTTTGCTTTCCTCCATGTTATCCAGGTAGATCTCAACCCCTGCTCTATTGGTAGAACGAGTTCCATGTTTGTGGTTGTCTCTGAATCTTGGCTTTGTTGTCTCTCCAGTCTCCGGTCAGTTTAACATCGAGAAATTTCCCACCATGGAAGATAGCACCATGAGATGGGCCGTTCCTTACAAGTGGGAAAACATCACCGGCTTTAATGTAAGTATTCATTTATAGCCGTACCCCATCATGGCTAGGTCACAATTGTTGGGGAACCATGTGCCTTCAAACCTCCACTGCCACCCGCAATGAAAACTGGATGTTCAGCAAATCACAATGTGACCTGTGACCGGTAAGAGTAGCCGATCTGGAGGATTTCCGTAAAGAATTGTATCAGTAGATGCTCTTCTTTTATTCCGTTTGTTCAGTAGATGAACGTTTCTTTTATTATATCGTATCCGTGGACTATTATTTCCTCTCATTTCCAAAATTAGAGCACACGTACAAGATTTCTTTTTTATTTTTTTTAACCCCTTCGAGGCTAAGGCTAAAACAAATGTTAATGCCTAAGCACAATTTTGCAACTTTGACATGTGTTAGTTCAACCGTACATATCATCACAATTACTTTGTGCATCCAGTTGGATTATACTTTGGTTTTTTTTTTCAGGACAAATTGGGCTTTTATTCGCTGGTAAATGGTAATGGATATCTCCTGATTGTTATTTCTTTTTTATTATCAAAGGAAAACTGGCACAAAATAGTAAAAAAAAAATATATATATATATATATATATATATATATATATATATATATATATATATATATAAATATATATATATAAATGATTAATAATAAAAAAATGATTTTATATATATATATATATATATATATATATATATATATATATATATATATAATCATTTTTTTTCTATTAATATAATATATTATAATAATAATAATAATAATATTATTTTTTTATTATATATATATATATATATATATATATATATACATATATATATATATATATATATATATATATATACATATATATATATATACATATATATATATATATATATATATATATATATATATATATAATTTATTATATATATATAATAATTTTTTTATTATTAATCATATATATATATATATATATATATATATATATATATATATATATATATATATATATATATATATATATATATATACATATATATATATATATAATGTATTATATATATATATATATATAAAATCATTTTTTTTTTTTTATTTAGCTATCTATTTATTGCTGCTACCATAACTTATCGCCAAATAACAAACCAAAATAAATTGTCCTCCTCCTGACGATCGCAGTGATACCACACATGTGTATGTTAGTTGATGATTGTACCCGTAGTACAGTCCAGAAACAATAGTGGGCATTTTGCTTTTCTTTTATCCTACCTAAAACACACCGACACTGATACTAATTTAACCACTTAAGGACCAAGCCTCTTTCTGAGATTTGTTGTTTACAAGTTAAAAACTTTTTTTTTTTTTAATATATATAGAAAATTACTTAGAACCCCCAAACATTATACTTTATTTTCTAACACCCTAGAGAATAAAATGGCGGTCGTTACAATACTTTTTGTCACACCGTATTTGCGCAGTGGTCTTACAAGCACTCTTTTTTTGGAAAAAAAATACACTTATTTGAATAAAACAAACAAAAAAAAAAAAAGACAACAGTAAAGTTAGCCCAATTTTTTTTTTATATTGTGAAAGATGACGTTACGCCAAGTAAATTGATACCCAACATGCCACGCTTCAAAATTGCGCCCGCTTTTGGAATGGCGACAAACTTTTACCCTTACAAATCTCCATAGGCGAAGTTAAAAAAAATTCTACAGGTTGAATGTTGTCAGTTACAGAGGAGGTCCAGGGCTAGAATTATTGCTCTCGCTCTACCGATCGCAGCGATACCTCACATGTGTGGTTTGAAACTTGTTTTCATATGCGGGCACGACTTATGTATGCATTCGCTTCTGCATGTGAGCTCGGCGGGACAGGACGCGTTTTAAAAAAAGAAAAAAAATTCTTATTTATTTTCTTTTTTTTTTTTCTTTTTTTTTTTTACACTGTTCTTTAAAAAAGAAAAAATGATGTCACTTTTATTCCTATTACAAGGAATGTAAACATCCTTTGTAATAGAAAAAAAGCACGACAGGACCTCTTTAATGTGAGATCTGGGGGGTCAAAAAGTCCTCACATCTCATATTTACACTAGAATGCAATAAAAAAAAAAATTGTCATAAAAAAAAATGGCCCTTTAAGGTCTAGGGCTAGAATTATTGCTCTCGCTCTACTGATCGCGGTGATACCCCACATGTGTGGTTTGAACCCCTATTTTCATATTACGTATGCGTTTGATTCTGCACGCGCATTTAAAACATTTTTTTTTCTTATTTATTTTACCTTTTTATTTAAACACTGTTCTTTAAAAAAAAAAAAAAAGTGTCACTTTTATTCCTATTACAAGTAATGTAAACATCCCTTGTAATAGAAACAAAGCATGACAGGTCCTCCTAAATATGAGATCTGGGGGTCAAAAAGATATTTACATTAAAAGGCAATAAAAAAATAAAAATACATGTCATAAAAAAAAGGCCCTTTAAGAGCTGTGGGCGGAAGTGAAATTTTGACGCCACTTCTGCCCTCCAATGGTATGGAGACAGATGAGGGCCATCTTCTCCTCACTCGACTCCATACCCAGCCAGCAGAAGGATCTGATCGCCTCCGCCACTGCCGACGGCTCCGGTAAGCGGTGGAGGGCGGCGGGCCCTTCTCCCGCCGCCAATAAAAATGAGCTTGTGGCGAATCCGCCGCAGAGACCACTATTATCAGAAACTGGACCACCGGCTGAAGAAGAGGATACCGGGGTTATGGTAGCTAGCTGCGGCCATAACAACGATATTCCTATTCAAAGTCAGGACGTAAAATCGGCGTGCGGCGGTCCGGAAGTGGTTAAAAAAAAATCCTGTCCAAAGAACACTGACCCTGACCTTGACCCTGACACTGACCTCCATCAAATATTTATCTAGGTTTTTTTAAAATTATTATTATTATTATTAACATTTTATTTTTATTTTTTTCTCTTTGCAAGGAAAGAGAAAGATACAATGTATCTCTCCCCTCCATTCACAGAGAGAGAGAAAACATGGGGGCGGTCCTCAAAGTGACTCATCACTGTGGTAGCCAATCAGAGGCTATCACAGCAATCAGGTGACCTGGAAAAATCGGCGTGCGGCGGTCCGGAAGTGGTTAAAAAAAATCCTGTCCAAAGAACACTGACCCTGACCTGGACCCAAACACTGACCCTGACCTCGATCAAATTTTTATCTAGGTTTTTTTTAAATTATTATTATTATTATTATTAACATTTTATTTTTATTTTTTTCTCTTTGCAAGGAAAGAGAGAGATACAATGTATTTCTCCCCTCCATTCACAGAGAGAGAGAAAACATGGAGGCGGTCCTCAAAGTGACTGATCACTGTGATAGCCAATCAGAGGCTATCACAGCGATCAGGTGACCTGGAATCGGGTGTCCCAGGTCCCGATCGTTAGTAGGGGGCCCGGAGCTCTGGGTGAGACCCCAGTATCTGTGCTGGGGGGGATACGAAAATATGCAGCCCCATATAAAAAAAATGCCCAGTCCAGTGCCCAGTCCACTGAGTCCAGTGCCCAGTCCAATGGGGCATTTGTGTTAAGTCGTCATCAAGGGGTTCATTTCGGTTTCTCGAATTCTATCACTAATTCGATTTTTATTTTCCATCTCTTTTTATAGCTGACCGTCTCAGCCAGGAGGGACTACGATCGTTCCTTTGCTTTGGATGACTCCATCTGGTTTCCCCCCAGTGTAACGGAATATAAAATCCCCTTCCAGTACGGGGCCACCTACACCATCTCCCTCCGAGCATTCACATCAGCCGGAGCCGAAAGGATTCGAGAATGGATCACCAAAACCGATATTGGAGGTAATCTTATCCAAATTATTGATTGGCTAAAAAAAAAAACAAATTAATAATGATGGTAGACCTGTGCGGCTTGTTCCGTTCTGAATCAAAGTTCAGGTTTGGTTATTCGGAAATCCGAATGTATCCGAATTTCCGCATTACAATAGTAACAAATTTAAACAAATCCGAAATAATGAAAGAAAAAAAAAATTCCAAATTGAATTAAAAATGGAATTAGAGAACAACAATAGAATAAAATAGAAAAGAAAAGTTTCCCGAAATGTCGAATAGGATATATTAGAATAGAATAAAAAAGAAAAGAATAGAAAAAAACAATAGAATGGAATAAAATTTAAAGAATATAGTCATCTTCTGAACTTTTGAATAGAATAAATTTGATTGCATATTCAATTAGAATTTTTTTTGAAATTTGAAATTGAATAAACAAAACGAAAACAAATTCTGACAACGAATAAAAAAAAAAAAATAGGATAGAATTCAATAGAATAAAATGGAAAGATAGAAATAGAATTCAATTAGAATTTTCTAAATTTGAAATTGAATAAACGAAATGAAAACAAATTCTGACAATGGATTAAAAAAAAATAGGATAGAATTCAATAGAATAGAATAAATAGAAAGAATATAACCATCTTTTGAAATTAGAATTTTGAATAGAATACATTTGAATAGAATATATAAGAATAACATAGAGAAAAATAGAAAATAAGAGAATAGTATAGAAAAGAATAGAATAGAAAAAAGAATAGAATAAAATTGAAAGAATATAGTCGTCTTCTGAAATGCGAATTTCGAATAAAATAAATGTCATTGCAAATTCGGTTTGAATTTTCTAAATTCAAAAACGAATAAACTAAACTAAACAAAATCTGATAATGAATTAAAAATTAAAATAGGATAGAATTCAATAGAATAGAATAAAATAGAATATAACCATCTTTTGAAATTTGAATTTTGAATAGAATATATAAAAATAGCATAGAAAAGAATAGAAAATAAGAGAATAGTATAGAAAAGAATAGAAAAATTAGAATAGAATAAAATTGAAAGACTATACTGTAGTTGTCTTCTGAAATTAAAATTTTGAATAGAATAAATTTGATTGCAAATTCGATTTGAATTTTCTAAATTCGTAAACGAATGAACTAAATGAAATAAATTCTAACAACGAATTTTAAAAAAAATGGAATAGAATTCAGTATAATAGAATACAATAAAATAGAAAGAATATAACCATCTTCTGAAATTTAGATTTAGAATAGAATAAATTTGATTGCGAATTCAATTAGAATTTTCCGAATTTGAAAACGAATAAACGAAATGAAACCAATTCTGACAACGAATAAAAAAATCAAATTAAATAGACTATAACTGTATTTCGAAATTAGATTTTTGAATAGGATAAATCTGAATGCTAATTAGATTTGAATTTCACAAATTTGAAAATTGTGAAACTAATTCTGACAACGAATTTAACGAAACAAAATAACGTAAATATCAAATCGTAACGAAACAAAATGAAACAAATTCTGATGTTCTGCAGATGTCTAATTGATGGGCTTTTTGATGTTCTTCTTGTTACCACCAAGGAAAATATCATCTTACGGCATTTATTCCCATTCAAAGCCTCTGTAGCCACCATGGTCCGGGGTCCGGGGTCAGGCTTGAAGGCCAGTAACTCTACCAGTAGAGAGGTTCCCACCGACCAGCTGGATAAATACAGAAGCAGGTCACCCTGGTTGGATGACACGGGCCCATCTGAGGGTCTAAATACTAACTGGTACTTACCAGAGCTCCTGATGGTGGAGATGGGTTTTTGCTGCATGTTAGTACCGGGTCGCGTCCCTCGGGGTTGCCCCACCAAGAGGGAGGTCCAGGAGCAGATATAGCATGTAGGGATGAGCAGAAGTGTAGAGCTGGGAGATTGATGGTTTTTTGGTCCTCCTCTCCTCCTGTAGCTTCCACACAGCCAATCACTTACATCACACCCGGGCTGCGGGGATTTCTGGTGAGGTCATCTCCGGTTCTTGCGTTCCTCTATTTTGTTGGATCCTACAGCAGCATCGTGTCTATGGAGTCCTGTGGCTTCCATGCTTGGTTTTTTTTTTTTTTTTGTTTCCCTGGGTTTGATGGTCAATTTTCTTTTATCCTCTTACCTTGAACTTTTGGTTGTCCACAAAAAACATACCGTCTGGTGTAATCCCGTAGTATGTATGTGAGGCGCTCAGGCTGCTAGGAAGTGTAGTCCTGTGACTTGGGAGATGAGTGTGCGTGCCGCTAAGGCTTGGTGGTAAGGGGTAGGTGATCAATGCTTCCACAGAGTGCTGACAGGGCATGGAACCCGTCTTGGTTCCTGTAAGGCATCAGAGAACAATGGGGTGGCCCCTAGAGGTTCGCACATCTAGGTGTCCTGGAGTGGTGTGTAGAGTGGTAACCTCAGCCTGGACTCCAACCAGGCCACGCCACCAACATGTTTCACTCTGCCCCCAGAGGTAAGTCATGGGGGCGTTGAGAAAACGCACTGGGGGCATGGCCTGGTTGGAGTCCAGGCTGATGTTACCACTCTACACACCACTCCAGGACACCTAGATGTCTCTGAAGTGTAGTCCTTTGCCTGCCGCTGTGAGGAGCCCACCCATGCTCCAGACAATGACAGATAAGAGCAGAAGATCTCAGGAGCCTCACATCAGAACAAGACCTGCTGTGTGTAGACAAGGGACAGTCTTAGCCGGGACCCCCTCCAGGCCACGCCCCCAACGCATCTATCCCATGAGTAAGCTCCAGTGGGTAGAGTGAAACGCGTTGGGGCATGGCCTGGTTGGAGTCCAGGCTGACGTTACCACTCTACACACCGCTCCAGGACACCTACAGGTCTCTGAAGTGTAGTCCTTTGCCTGCCACTGTGAGGAGCCCACCCACGCTCCAGACAATAACAGATACGAGCGGAAGATTCTGGGAGCCTCACATCAGAACAAGACCTGCTGTGTGCAGACAAGAGACAATCTTAGCCGGGACCCCCTCCAGGCCACGCCCCCAACACTTCTATCCCCATGAATAAGCTCCAGTGGGCGGAGTGAATTGCATTGGGGGATGTGGCCTGGTGGTGGTCCAGGCTGAGACCTCCACTTGCCTACACACAGCAGCTCCGATGTGCGGCTCCCGGGTTCTTCTGCTCTTATCTGGTGTAAACCACCGGTCTATCTCAGCACTCTAGGTCTCCTGCCACCATTTTCTTGCATGATGTCATGAGGAGTCCAGCTGTTTCTTCCAAGTTCTTTGAGACAGCCCCCGCTTGATGGCACGCACATACCCGTGTACAGTGCAGCAGAGAGTTCCCGGAACCTGCACGGGGAGACACGGATTGCCATGAAGCCTCCTGGACGTGAGACCTCAGTATCCCAGGAGACAGCAGGCGGTGGGGTGACATCATTCCCACCTAGGCAAGAAAGCAGGAAGTGTGCGGTTTGGGACTCCCGAAAAAATAATTTTCAGTTGTGTAAAGTGTGAGGAAGGGGAGGAGAAAAGAAATGTCACGTTATAAGAGAAGGTGAGGGTCCACCATAAGCCCTCTGGTCTTCTCCTATCCCTTATAAAGGTTATTATGTATCCATACCTCAGTCGGCTCTGCATCGGGGTGCAGATCTCCCCTGGAAACAGGTGATTGGTTGTGTGGTTTTCAGTGACGATACGACTGGAGTTATAAGTAGGGAAGAAATTTAACGTCCTGTCCGGATTTCTTTCAGATCCTCCTCAACATCCAAAGGATACGCTCAGAGGAAACGCGCTACAGCTGAGCCCGGTCCCTGCAGCGAACGGACCAATCAGGTCAGAGAGTCATGTTTTATATGTAGACTAGAGATGCTTTGTTTTGGATTTGTTTGTTAAGTTTTATAATTTTAGGTTTGTCATATTTGTTATGTTAGAATGATTCGATTTTCGGAATTGGCTTCGTATTGACCTGGGAATTTATAGATAGGCAACTCCTATCCTCATATTGATTAGCGGGTTCCAAATTAATAATAACTACTGCAGTAGGGAACAGACACAAAAGATACGCTCAGCATCTTTCCACATAACTGTTCTGCGTTATTATGGCGCAATTGAAGGTTTTTATACACAATGATTACGTAGGTATCACATTAATATTACAATTGTATGTTTATGGTAATAAGGGGCGTTACATAGGCAGGATAATTCTAATCAGGACTCGAAGGAATGCAAATATGTACTGAGAACATTATTAGTGCCGTGTGCATAGTGTGCACAGCTATGCATACAAAATAGAATACAATTATATACAGAACTTACACATTTCCTTTACATTCTATATTCTATTCGGATTAGTTTTGTAAATTTGTTATTTTCAAATCGGTTCTAAATTCAAATGTATTTGAAATTCTAATTTGGAAGATATTGTATTCAATTCTATTCAAATCTATTTCATTGTTTTCTATTCTAATCTTTTCTATTTGATTCCATTCTGTTCTTTTCTTTTCTATTCTATTCCTATCTCTTCTATTCTATTTCAGTCTAATCAATTGTATTATTTTCTAAAATTGAAGGAAAGTGTTAATATCTCTGGTCTCCTATCAGAGGCATCAACAAAGAGGGGTGAGCATGGGGACTATCACGGGGCACCTATCAATTTATTCACAATAAATTAATATCAAAACATTGGATCATATTAAAAACAATGTATTAATTTTTGTATTATTTTCTATTCTGTTCTTTTATATTCAATTATATGCCTTTATTTTCTATTCCGTTCTTCCATATTCAATTCCATTCCCTTATTTTCTATTCTATTCTTTTTGTTTTCTATTCTATTCTTCTTTTCTTTTTTTTTTTTTCTTCTTATTTTATTCTATTCTGTTTAATTCTATTGGACCTGACCTCAAACTAACTGGAGGGAAGTTCAAAACTAATCTTACAATGTATTTTACTGAAAAGGGTGGTTGATGATTGGAATAAACTACCAACTCAGGTAGTCAGACAGTCAACATTAAGTGGCTTCAAACATGCTTGGGACAAACATAGATCTATCAGACAACGAGGTTAATGATAAAAAATAAAAAATAAAATAAATAAATAAAATGGGCAGGTTCAGTCTTTTTCTGCCGTGGTTTTTCTATGTCTCTATTCCTTTCTATTCTATTCTATTCTATTCTATGACATATAATCACACTCATAGGTTGGACTTGATGGACTTGTGTCCTTTTTCAACCTCACCTACTATGTAACTATGATGTTCCTTTATATTCTATTTTATTTTATTATATATATATTATTATATTCCTTTATTTTCTATTCTGTTCTGTTTTATTCTGTTCTATTTTTCTATTGTAGTCTATAAAGCAGCCTAAGTAGGAATCATCATATTATTTCACTTTTATATCTTGCCGTACTTATTTCAATATGTTTCCATTTCAAATTCAAATACATTTTCGATTTCGGATAATTCGATTTGTTATAATTTATTTCAGATCCGCATACATTTGTTACTTCAATTCTATTCTATTCTATCCTGTTCTAGCCTATTGCAATCTTTCTATTCTAGTCTACTCTTCTCTATTCTATTCAGCGGTCTAAGTAAGAATCATCATATTATTTCACTTTTATATGTTACTGTATTTATTGCAGTATGGTTGCATTTCAAATTCAGTTTTGATTTTGGATAATTCGATTAGTTATAATTTATTTCAGCGTCGCGGAAATATGCTACTTCCATTCCATCCTATTCTGTTTTATCCTATTGTATACTTTTTATTCTATTATTTTCTATTCTTCTCTATTCTATTCAGCAGCCCAAGAAGGAATTATCATCGTATTTCACTTTTATACCGTACTGTATTTATTGCAATATGTTTCCATTTCAAATTCAAATGTATTTTTGATTTGCGATAATTTGATTCCTTATAATTTATTTTCAGATTCGCAGAAATGTGTTACTTCTATTCTATCCTATTGTATTCTTTTAAATTTATTCTATTCTACTCTTCTCTATTCTATTCAGCAGTCTAAGTAGGAATTATCATCTTATTTCACTTTTTTACCTTACTGTATTTATTGCAATATGTTTCCATTTCGACTTTGAATTCATTTAAAATCTCGGATAATTCGACTTGTTATAATTTATTTCAGATTTGGATAAATGTGTTGCTTCTATTCTATCCTAGTCTGTTCTATCCAATTGCATTCTTTCTATGCTATTTGATTCTGTTTGTATTCTACTCTTCTCTATTCTATTCAGCAGTCTTAATAGGAATCATCATCTTATTTCACTTTATATATCTTCCTGTATTTATTGCAGTATATTTCCATTTCAAATTCTAATTGTTTCGATTTGTTTTATGTTATTTCAGCGTCGCGGAAATGTGTTACTTCTGTTCTATTCTGCTCTGTTCTATCCTATTGTATTCTTTCTATTCTGCGCTATTCTATTCAGCAGTAGGAATTATCATCTTTCTTCACTTTTTTACCTTACTGTATTTATTGCAATATGTTTCCATTTCAAATTCAAATACATTTTCGATTTGGGATAATTCGATCAGTTATAATTCATTTCAGCATCGTGGAAATGTGTTACTTCTATTCTATTTTATTCTTTCCTATTCTGTTCTATCCTGTTGTATTTGTTTTATTGTATTCTTTTTTATTCTACTCTTCTGTATTCTATTTAGCAGCCTAAGTAGGAATTAACTTGTTTCACTTTTATACCTTACTGTATTTATTGCCATTTGTTTCCATTTTGACGTTGAGTTCATTTTTTAATATGAATTTGTATAATTAGATTATAATTTATTTGGGATTTGTGATGCCCCTTATAGCAGAGCCTGAGGGAGGCCTCTCTTATAGCCCTGGCACCACTGATGGTGAGACAGTGGTTGCACTGAGGTGGGGGGAGAGGGAGAAGGGGAGAAGGTATGAGTGACTGTAAGTTGCCCAGCCGAGCATAGCCGTGAGTAGCAGATGCTTGGTCAGAGATGGGTCAGATGGCCAGAAAAGCAGAGGGCAGCAGGAGTGGTTGACCCCAGACTGGGCAAGAAGCAGGTGGCAGTTGCATGACAGGAAGCTGGCGGGTAACTAGTGCTGGAGAATCCGGAAGCAACAGCAAGTGAGGAACCAGCAGGGAGCAGGTAGCATGCAGAGCAGGACAGACGAATAACTGGATGCATGGCCAGACAAGCAACAGACAGTCAGATATGAGCATGGACAGCATACAGAGAATGGTCAGGATACAGGCAAAGGTCAGCAACAGACAGTCAGATATGGGCATGGATGGCATGCAGAGAACGGTCCAGATACAGGCAAAGGTCAGCAACAGATGGTCAGATATGGGCCTGGATGGCATGCAGAGAATGGTTAGGATACAGGCAAAGGTCAGCAACAGACGGTCTGATATGGGCATGGACGGCATGCAGAGAATGGTCAGGATACAGGCAAAGGTCAGCAACAGACGGTCAGATATGGGCATGGACGGCATGCAGAGGATGGTCAGGATACAGGCAAAGGTCAGCAACAGATGGTCATATATGGACATGGATGGCATGCAGAGAATGGTTAGGATACAGGCAAAGGTCAGCAACAGACGGTCTGATATGGGCATGGACGGCATGCAGAGAATGGTCAGGATACAGGCAAAGGTCAGCAACAGACAGTCAGATATGGGCATAGATGGCATGCAGAGAATGGTCAGGATACAGGCAAAGGTCAGCAACAGACGGTCAGATATGGGCATGGGTGGCATGTAGAGGATGGTCAGGATACAGGCAAAGGTCAGCAACAGATGGTCATATATGGGCATGGATGGCATACAGAGAATGGTCAGGATACAGGCAAAGGTCAGCAACAGACAGTCAGATATGGGCATGGATGGCATGCAGAGAACGGTCCGGATACAGGCAAAGGTCAGCAACAGACGGTCAGATATGGGCATGGACGGCATGCAGAGGATGGTCAGGATACAGGCAAAGGTCAGCAACAGATGGTCATATATGGACATGGATGGCATGCAGAGAATGGTTAGGATACAGGCAAAGGTCAGCAACAGACGGTCTGATATGGGCATGGACGGCATGCAGAGAATGGTCAGGATACAGGCAAAGGTCCGCAACAGACGGTCATATATGGGCATGGATGGCATGTAGAGAATGGTCAGGATACAGGCAAAGGTCAGCAACAGACGGTCAGATATGGGCATGGATGGCATGTAGTGGATGATCAGGATACAGGCAAGGTCAGCAACATTTTAAGCAGGCAGATGAGCAGGAGGCAGAGCAGAAATCAGAGACAAGCCAAGGTCAAGGCAAGTAGCGTTTGCACGTGGTCAAGACGAGCTAGGTCAATCACAGGATTCAGATACAGGAATATGGGAATAGCTAAAGATCAGATCAGCACCGGCTACTACAACTGCTGCAGTTGAAATAGTCCAGTTGGAGTCAATATTAGCGCATATGCGCACGTCTATGCACAGCTAAGCGAGCACCCGCAAGTCTGTACCTTTGTGCACATTGAGCCTTGACCTGTACTATGGCTAGTGCCTTCCTGACAGGATTCCTTCAAATTCATTACTATTGTATAGAAATGTGCAATTCGTATTGTTCCGAATTCGTTTTCCGCCAAAATTTGACAAATTCGCTAAGTTGGAAATATTCGAACAAGCGAAAACCCGTTTAACAATTTTGTTCCGAAAAATTTGAACGAAAATCCCAAATTAGAAAATTCGAAAATGCGAACATTCGAAAGAACAAAATATGAAATATGAAAATCCGAAAGTTCGAAAATTCGGAAATAAGAACGAAAATCCAAAAATTCAAAAGAAAGAAAATTTAGAAAATCCAAAACAATAACTAACTAATAATAATTATTACTACTATTAATTTATATTGGAATTTCCTTTCAAATTTGGCTGTTAGTGAACGTAACGAATACGAAATTATCCGAAGTTACGAATTTTCTGAAATAACGAATGCCGCATCTAAACAAATGGAACGTAACAAATGAATAATAATAAATAATAATAATAATAGCATTTTATTATTATTATTATTATTTATTATTATTAGCCACTTGCAGACCGTACCATTTTGCTGGTCAAAGACCAGACCACTTTTTGCGATTCGGCACTGCGTCGCTTTAACTGACAATTGCGCGGTCGTGCGACGTGGCTCCCAAACAAAATTGACGTCCTTTTTTTCCCACAAATAGAGCTTTCTTTTGGTGGTATTTGATCACCCCTGCGGTTTTTATTTTTTGCGCTATAAACAAAAATAGAGCGACAATTTTGAAAAAAACGCATTCTTTTTTACTTTTTGTTATAATAAATATTCCCCAAAAATATAAAAAAAAATGTTTCCCTCAGTTTAGGCCGATACGTATTCTTCTACATATTTTTGGTAAAAAAAATCGCAATAAGCGATTATTGATTGGTTTGCGCAAAAGTTATAGCGTTTACAAAATAAGGATAGTTTTATAGCATTTTTATTAATAATTTTTTATTATTTATTTTTTTACTAGTAATGGCGGCGATCAGCGATTTTTATTGTGACTGCGACATTGTGGCGGACACATCGGACATTTTTGACACATTTTTGGGACCATTGTCATTTATACAGTAATCACTGCTATATAAATGCAGTGATTCCTGTGTAAATGACACTGGCAGTGAAAGGGTTAACCTGTGGGTGGCAGTGTAGGGGTTAAGTGTTCCTAGGGGTGTGTTACTAACTGTGGGGGGGTTGGGCTTTCATTTAGTGTACACTGATCTCTGCTCCAATCACATGGAGCAGAGATCAGCGTCACTAGTTGCTAGGCAGAATGGAAAAATGCTGTTTACACGGCATTTCCTCCATTCAGCCGTCCTGTGAGACGATTGCGGGTATGCCCGCGGCGATTGAGTCCGCGGGTCCCGCGACCGGACTCACGGGGGTCCTGACCAGCGTGGGAGCACGCCGCTGGCGGCGCGCTCCCGATGGCAGGGCGGCATTGATGATTGGACGTACCTGCACGCCAATATGCCTGCCCGTGCCATTCTGTCAACGTACATCGTCGTGCGCTGGTCGGGAACCAGTTAATTTGTTAAGTTAAATTCGCTTAGATGCGGCATTCGTTATTTCAGATAATTCGTAACTTCGGATAAATTTGTATAGCTATAAATTTAATAGTTATTATTAGTAAGTTATCATTTCTGATTTTTAAATTTTCGGCTTTTCGTTTTTCTTTCAGATTTTCATTCTTATTTTCGAATTTCGGATTTTTACGGATGATCGAAATAACGAATGCCGCATCTAAGCGAATGGAACATAACAAATTAATAATAATAAATAATAATAATAATAATAATAATTTTTTAAATTATTATTATTATTAATTTGTTACGTTCCATTTGTTTAGATGCGGCATTCGGTATTTTGGATCATTTGTAACTTCGGATAAATTCGTATTCATTACGTATTACACTAACAGCCACATTTGAAAGGAAATGACAATACCTATAATTTAATAGTTATTAGTTATTTATCATTTCAGATTTTTGAATTTTTGGCTTTTCGTTCTTTCGGATTTTCAATTTTATTTTCACATTTTTCGGATTTTCGAATTTTGGATTTTTCTGAATTTCGCATTTTTCTGAATTTTGGATTTTTCTGAATTTCGCATTTTTCTGAATTATCGAAATAACGAATACCGCATCTTAACGAATGGAATGTAAGGAATTTGTGTTTTTCTGAAGTTACGAATTTAGATTATAACGAATAACCCGAATATAAAACGAATGAAACGAAAAAACAAACACATTTTTGGGCAGTGCACATGTGTTGTCATTTGGAATTTCGGATACAAAATCTCTGAATAACAAAAAATTCATCCAAATTTTGATTTGTAACAAAACGAATTGTACATCTCTGATAATGAGACTTTATCATTGGTGGGTTTGTAGGATCAGCACCAATAATAATACATTTTGGAATAGATATAAAAACTACAGATGTCAGATCTTTGATGAACTCGTACTTCTCTATCCACAGCTCTTATGAAGTGATTGTCTATCCGGTCCAGGATCGGAATTTAAGTATGGACTGTCTGGGATTCATCAACACCCCGTACAACTCCAGCTTGACTCTAAGTGGCTATACAGCGGCTGTCCTTCCCGCAGAGACCCTCACCGAACCCAGAACCTTCCCCCTGGGGGACAACCACCATTATAACGGGTTCCTCAATGCTCCTCTAATCCCCAACCACAAATACACCGTCTACATTCGGGTCACCAGCCGCTGGAGGAAGGTGAGTTATTCGACTTTATTATCCAAGAAACTCTAAGAAATTCTTTGTTTTTCTAAGCACACAGTTCCAAAAAGCTATTACCTTTGCCAATTATATGTTACAAAGTTTACTGAACAGTGGAAGAAAGCTGAATATTCTATAACCTATCTAACAGTACAAAAGACCGGCTGTCATACTTTAATGGCGGTCACACTTGTGTAGTCAGGGAAGTCTATTGCGAGGCCAACAAGGCGTTTTTCAGGCGGCATTTTTCAGGGGGGTGGTGCCACCCCCAGACAGAAGGGATACTACTAGCAGTGGCATCACTACGGGGGTGCAGACCGCACCTGGGTGACCCCAGCCAGAGGGGGTGACACCAGGGGCAGCCGCAGACTGATTGTTCAGTGACAGGGGAGCAAAGTGTAAGCAGGAGGCGGCGGTGGCTGCAGCCTTCGATCATGGAAGTAGCTCACTTGGCAGAGCAGGTCGTAGTCCTGGGCTGTGATCGTGCCTCCGCAGCCTCGCTACTCACAGCTGGTGAAAAGGATCCGGCGGGGCTGAGGGAAGGTGAGAGTCCGGTGTCATTTTGTTCCAGCCCTCTTCCAAAAAAAATCTCCTGGTGTAGAATGGGGGATAGGGGAGCACCCCTCACTAACTCCCCTCTCTCTTTAACCCCCCACCTCTCTCTCACCCCTTTCTCTCACTCCCTTCCCTCTCTCTCACACCCCTCTCTCTCACACCCCTCTCTCTCACACCCCTCTCTCTCACCACCCATCTCTCTCACCACCCATCTCTCTCACCACCCATCTCTCACCCCATCGCTCTCTCACCCCATCGCTCTCTCACCCCATTGCTCTCTCTCAACCCCCCTCTCTCTATCTCTCCCACCCATCTCTGTCTCCCTCAACCCCCCTCTTTCTCACCCCTTTTCTCCCCCCCCACCTCTTCCCTCCCTCTCTCTCCACCCCTCTTCCTTTTTCTCTCTCTCTCTTTCTCTCTGTTCTTCTCTCTCTCTCTCTCTCACCCCTTTCACTCACCCCTCCCCCTCTATCACCTCCATCTCTTTCTCACCCCCATCTCTCTCCCCCATCGCTCTCTCTCTCCCCCATCGCACTCTCTCTCCCCCCCCCCCATCGCTCTCTCTCTCCCCCCCATCGCTCTCTCTCTCTCCCCCATCTCTCTCTCTCACCACCCATCTCTCTCTCTCTCTCTCATCACCCCATCTCTCTCTCTCTCTCATCACCCCATCTCTCTCTCTCTCTCTCTCTCTCTCTCATCACCCCATCTCTCTCTCACCCCCATATCTCTCTTAATACCCCTCTCACACCCTTTCTCCCCCACCTCTTCCCTCCCTCTCTCTCCCCCACCTCTTCCTTTCTCTCTCTCTCTGTTCCTCTCTTTCTCTCTGTTCATCCCTCTCTCTCTCTCTCTCTCTCTCTCTCTCTGTTCCTCTCTTTCTCTCTCTCTCTCACACACAACTCCACTAATAATCTCAGTGTAAGTACATCCCGGCAAAAGCCCAGTAGCACACTGCACTGCTCCAGTTGCTGCCAGAGCCTTGTGCTTCAGATGGGGTGGCCCTGAATCTCCAAACACCACCTGTGCTTCCAGCATAGAGATCCCTTCAGTTGTTCACCTGTGTACCCAGACCTACCCTGGACTTCAGCATCTAATCGGACAGTTACTTCCCTGATGACACCTGTTGAGGCATCAGAGGAATATGGGTTCCCCCTTTACCCTGCCCTCCCTGCACTGCACCCACTGAGCAGTGTCCCCTTTACACGGAGGCCAAACTACACCTGCCTACATGCACCCAGGTGTATGGTCCTCCACTATGTCAGCATGAGTACATCTAGGCAAAATCCCAGCAAGCCGCACACCCATGATGTCATCACTTTGTTGTACCGCAACCAGTACACAAGCATATCCCCGCCATAAAAACTGGCCTTCTGATGCGTTTCACCAAACTTAGTCAAGCAGCCAATCTACAAAGCTGATGGGCTAAGGCAAGTCCCAATGTACAAGCATAGGATATAGCTGCAGGTGCCAATCTGAATGTTGTAAAGGGAGAAGAAATAATAGTCATGTGACACCCAGTGACAGTCTATAGTATTCCCCCTTCACTCCTCACCTAAAGGCTACATAAAAGGTTATGTCGGAAGGGAAGGGGTGGAGGAGCTGGGCTAGCTTAGACAGTATTAGACGCTCTCAGAAAAAGGTGAGGTATATGACATGCCAGGAAGGAGGAGGCTGTGCTAGAGAATTGACTCTTCCCGGAGTTGTCACATTTTCAATCAACAGCAAATTGCACGTGAATAAAAAATCATTTCTGAAAAAAGGAAAAACATAAACAGCTACAGATACTTGATTTTTTATTTTTTTTGCTTTGACCTGCAATTGTTTCACTTGGTAGCGGGGTCACTTTTGGAATTTCATTGCTTTTATCTCAACACAAGAAACGTATCTTCATGTAGAATCAGTCGTTGTGTATAACATGGTTAATGTTCTGCTGCTTTCCTCGGCAGGTGAAGAAGTCGTCCTGTGCGTTTGCTGGAGTCACTCAAGGTCAGTTGACTTATAATTTTCTGCACTATAAATCGTAATATTCCCCTATGGATAATATGGGTCTGAGATACAGGGGTGAACCATCATCTTATCTATGGGACTTTGGGACTGGAGAATATAAGACTACGTACTACAGTACTATGGAATATGGGACTAGAGACTATAGTAGTATGTACTATGTGCTATTGTACTATGGACTTTGGCACTATCGCATTATGGCACTATGGCACTATCTACTATGCCACTATCTACTATGCCACTATCTACTATGCCACTATCTACTATGCCACTATCTACTATGGCACTATCTACTATGCCACTATCTACTATGGTACTATCTACTATGCCACTATCTACTATGCCACTATCTACTATGCCACTATCTACTATGCCACTATCTACTATGCCACTATCTACTATGCCACTATCTACTATGGTACTATCTACTATGCCACTATCTACTATGCCACTATCTACTATGGCACTATCTACTATGGTACTATCTACTATGGTACTATCTACTATGGTACTATCTACTATGCCACTATCTACTATGGCACTATCTACTATGGCACTATCTACTATGGCACTATCTACTATGGTACTATCTACTGTGGTACTATCTACTATTGCACTATGTACTTTAGCACTATGTACTATGGACTATGGTGCTATGGACTATGTACCAAGCACCCCGCTTGTCACTCAGCCACAATCAATACACATTTTTCTATACAACCTTTTATTCATTTATGTTTCTTGGGAATTGCATAAGTAGTGTTCACTCCATAAGGGGCGCAGCGGCACCACCACCCCCCCATCCATGCATCCGGCCCCTTGATCTACATACAGGGCACTGGACTGTGGATTTAAATGGGGGGGGGGGCTGTGTTTTTTGTTTTTTTTTGAAGCACATGATTAGAGCCAGAGGCATTGCACCCCGAGTACACCCACTTGTGTAGCAATAGAGAATGAATATTCACTATTGACACACTGATCCTCCTCCCCCCGGCCAATCAGGAAGCCCCTATCATGTCTCAGGACACACCTCCTGCTCCTGTGGTCCTGTACGGCCGGGGTGTGCTCGCTGGGAGGGGTGGGATACCGGCTGAGTGGTGTGATAACCCCCGCTGCTTTACTCCCATGGTGGGGGGTGTGATGTTAGTTTGTGCTGCCCCCCCTTCCCCCAAAATTCTGAGCACCAGCCGCCAATGAATTGCATCACAGGTAGTTGTCTGTCCCACTTTTGGGACACTAAAAGCATGGTTTCTTGTAAGCCAGTGCCTCGATTGGATCCTGCTTTGGGAGCAAGGGCACAGCCCATATAATGATTTGGATCAACTTTTAATGAGTCTCTGATTACAAGACTACTTTCCATCCACCAGCAGTAAAAAGACCTAATATGTCTACATGGACAGTTATATATTGTGATATGCTACAATTCTAAGCTTTTGATGTATCTTTTTAGATAAAATAATCCCCTCGAAGAAGACCACGACTGTATCGGGTCGAAACTCATCTGGGTTTAAGTCCCTGGCTGGAATACTTCATTGTTTGTGTATTTCCACCCTACTTTTTCACTCTTGCTACGTTTGATGAACTATGTCTTACAAATTTGCAACCAGAACTCATATTTTGTAAAATAAAAAGACTTTTACGCATAACTCATCTCAATTGACAAGTTATTTTGCTGCTAAAAAACCCTGGGGGAACTATCTTGTTTGAGACTATGAACTATGGGACGATGGACTATGGGACGATGGACTATGGGGCGATGGATTATGGGACGATGGATTATGGGACGATGGTTTTATGGGACGATGGACTATGGGACGATGGATTATGGGACGATGGATTATGGGACGATGGTTTTATGGGACGATGGACTATGGGGCGATGGATTATGGGACGATGGATTATGGGACGATGGTTTTATGGGACGATGGACTATGGGACGATGGATTATGGGACGATGGATTATGGGACGATGGATTATGGGACGATGGACTATGGGACGATGGACTATGGGACGATGGACTATGGGACGATGGACTATGGGACGATGGACTATGGGACGATGGGACTGTATACTATGTACTATGGACTATGTACTACGGGGCTATGATCCTATGTACTACGGGGCTATGATCCTATGTACTACGGGGCTATGATCCTATGTACTACGGGGCTATGATCCTATGTACTACGGGGCTATGATCCTATGTACTACGGGGCTATGATCCTATGTACTACGGGGCTATGATCCTATGTACTACGGAGCTATGATTCTATGTACTACGGAGCTATGATCCTATGTACTACGGAGCTTTGATCCTATGTACTACGGAGCTATGATCCTATGTACTACGGAGCTTTGATCCTATGTACTACGGAGCTATGATCCTATGTACTATGGGGCTATGATCCTATGTACTACGGGGCTATGATCCTATGTACTACGGGGCTATGATCCTATGTACTACGGAGCTTTGATCCTATGTACTACGGAGCTATGATCCTATGTACTATGGGGCTATGATCCTATGTACTACGGGGCTATGATCCTATGTACTACGGGGCTATGATCCTATGGACTACGGGGCTATGATCCTATGGACTACGGGGCTATGATCCTATGGACTACGGGGCTATGATCCTATGGACTACGGGGCTATGATCCTATGGACTACGGGGCTATGATCCTATGTATATGGGGCTATGATCCTATGTATATGGGGCTATGATCCTATGTATATGGGGCTATGATCCTATGTACTACGGGGCTATGATCCTATGTACTACGGGGCTATGATCCTATGTACTACGGGGCTATGATCCTATGTACTACGGGGCTATGATCCTATGGACTACGGGGCTATGATCCTATGGACTACGGGGCTATGATCCTATGGACTACGGGGCTATGATCCTATGGACTACGGGGCTATGATCCTATGGACTACGGGGCTATGATCCTATGGACTACGGGGCTATGATCCTATGGACTACGGAACTATGATCCTATGGACTATGGGACTATGATCCTATGGACTACGGGACTATGATCCTATGGACTATGGGACTATGATCCTATGGACTATGGGACTAGGGCTATTCATCTGGACTGACCTGTGATTTCCATGTATTTCTGTGAATATAAATAAAGTTTGATGTCTCATACGTAATTCTTGTATTCTCAGGGCTGATTGGCACATGAAGCTCCGGCTGCACTGCATTATACTCCCCGAGAAGGATTGTATTCCTACAATGTATCGGAGAACTCATCCTTCCATCCATGGAATGGAGGGACCACATACTGTATACCTGAGCTGTGTTAGCTGCCGAACGATTTGTGATTTTTTTTTTTCAATCCATTCCTGAAATTTACACAGCACTGTCACACATCACAGCCCTTTCTGACAGAGCAGGGACAGTTGCAGTGTCAGTAACACTTACAAGTCTTGTCCCTCCCGAAGCCTGTGATTGGACAGTGAAAGGAGAAGCAGCAGACTGATGAGCTCCCCTCTTCTCTCCTCCTATAGAAATGCTTTTTTTTCAGGTGTTTGCTGGTCTGGGCCAAACCTATGTATCTATACATAAATAAATCTAATGACGTCTTCATGAAGACAGAGCCGTGTTGTGTCTTTCTATATCTGCCCTATAAGGGGTCACCATATATTATATCTGAATTGTGACTTTTCGTTTTTACTGAGTATAACGGGCTACTGACATTTATAGGTGAAGGTGATCCGGAGGATCAGGAAGGAATTTTTTCCCCTGCTGGAGGAAATTGGATCATGATTTGCTGGGGTTGTTCACCTTCCTCTGGATCAACTGTGGGTGAAGGATTGTGTATATGGGATTGTATGACTTTATTTTATTTTTATTTTTTATTGGTTGAACTAGATGGACTTGTTCTTTTTTTTTTTTTAACCTGAGGAACTACAGTGGGGGGAAAATAATGATTTGCTCCCATGCAGATTGTGTAAGTTTGCCCACTTACAAAGAGATGAAGGGTCTATCATTTTTATCATAGGTCTAGTTTATATGATAGAGACCGAATATCAACCAAAAATCCAGAAAAAAACACATGATACAGTTGCAGTTCAGTGGGTAAAATAAGTATTTTATCCGCAAGCAAAACATGACTTAGTACTTGGTGGAGAAACCCTTGTTGGCGATCACAGAGGCCAGACGTTTCTTGTAGTTGGTGACCAGGCTTGCACTCATCTCAGGAGGGATTTTGGTCCACTCTTTACAGATCTTCTCTAAATCCTTAAAGTGTCATGGCTGACACTTGGCAACTCGAAGTTTCAGCTCCCTCCATACATTTTCTATAGGATTAAGGTCTGGAGACTGGCTAGGCCATTCCATGGCCTTAATGTGCTTCTCCTTGAGCCACACCTTTGGCGGTGTGTTTTGGGTCATTATCATGATGAAGACCCATCCACTACCCAGCTTCAGTGTTCTGGCTGAGGGAAGAAGGTTCTCAACCAAGAGTTTACAATACATGGGCCCCGTCCATCAGCCCCTCAATGCGGCAAAGTCGGTCTGTACCTTTAGCAGAGAAATTACCCCAAAGCATCTTTCCACCTCCATGCTTGACTTTAGGGATGGTGTTCTTAGGGTCTTAGTAAGCATTTCTTTTCCTCCAAACATGACGAGTCCCCCTCCTCAAGAACCTCCAATGCAATACTCCCAACGCACAGCTACCTGCACAAACGGCTGTATCTTAAATTGGGTGCTCAAATGACCAACGGCTGGAACTGACTGCAGTCATGAGAAGGAAGTGTCACCAGCACACCAGGATCTCCAAAATTCGGTCCAAAATTTTAATCACATAGTATCAAAAAATAAATAGAAGGGATGTTTTGGAGCCACGCAGGACCCCTACATCGGGGCTGTGTGACCAAAGTCGCATGCCTGATGAAGGGGTCCTGCGTGGCTCCGAAACGTCATTCTATTTATTTTTTGATATTATGTGAAATTTACATTTTGGACCAAAATTTTGGAGATCCTGGTGTGCTGGTGACACTTCCTTCCCCTCCTCAAGAAGGCACATGTACAGTCATGCCAATGAATATCTAAATGATTGGGAGAAAGTGCTGTGGTCAGATGAGAGCAAAATTTTGCTCTTTGGCATCAACTCGACTCGTCGTGATTGGAGGAAGAAAAATACTGACTATGACCCTAAGATCACCATCCCTACAGTCAAGCATGGAGGTGGAAACATGATGCTTTGGGGTTTTTTCTCTTCTAAAGGTTACAGACCAACTTTTCCACATTGAGGGGCCAATGAACGGGGCCATGTATTGTACAATCTTGGAGAAGAACCTTCTTCCCTCAGTCAGAACACTGAAGATGGGTCATGGATGGGTCTTCCAGCATGACAATGACCCAAAGCATACCACCAAGGCAACAAAGGAGTGGCTCAAGAAGAAGCACATTAAGGTCATGGAGCGGCCTAGCCAGTCTCCAGACCTTAATCCTATAGAACATTTATGGAGGGAGCTAAAACTTCAAGTTGCCAAGAGACAGCCAAGAAACCTTAAGGATTTAGACGATCTGTAATGAAGAGTGGACCAAAATCCCTCCTGAGATGTGTGCAAACCTGGGTTTTCGAATTACTGAATTTTTCGAATTTTGAAAATTTGAAATTCGGAAATTTGAAAATTGGAAATTCGGCAATTGGGAAATTTAGAAAATTGGAAATTCGGCATTTCGGAAATTGAAAAATTACGAAATTAATGAATTTGTCAAAATTTGTTAATAAACGAATTCAGAACTAAACCAATTGCACATGTCTACTGACCAGAGTGACGGGTGGTAAGGGATGATGCGGGTGCCAGGGATGGAAGCAGCTTTATGCCCAGTTCTAGCAACGTTACTGGCGCCCCTCCCTCCACATCAGCATGCAACCCTGGCCCACCGGGCAAATGTCTGGTATGCCCAATGGCCAGTGCGGTCCTGATAAGGAGAATAAAGCCACGTACACACGGGCGGACTGTCTGGCCAACTTAGTCCGTCAGACAATCCGACGGACAGTCCGTCCTACTTTTGAATGAACGGACTTGACCACACACGGATGCAAAACAGTCCGTCGAAAGTTTGCGCGATGACGTGTACAGCACGTACGATGGGACTAGAAATAGGAAGTCCAATACACAGCAATGCAACCTTTCGCCGTGTAAATCCTTTCTGAGCATGCGCCATACTTAGTCCGTCCAACTAGCCTACTGACGAGCGGATTGTCCGCTGAAACCAAAGTCTGACGGACAATATTACGGAATTTCCGAAATACTTAGTCCGCCAGACTGCACGCTGAAAAAGTCCGCTGAAGCCCACACACGAGCGGACTGTCCGCTGAAATGTGTTTCGGCGGACTAAGTTGGCCAGACAGTCCGCCCGTGTGTACGTGGCTTAAGAAAACCAACGCATTTCAAGGTTTCAGACCCTCCCCCTTCATCAGGGCTACAATTCCAGTAAAATAAATATGAAAGTTCATACAAACAAATTCATGTTCTAAAGCAGGGGTCTTCAAACTTTGGCCCTTTGCTTGTCTTCATCCGGCCCTTGGGGCACTATTCCTCCCAATGAAATTAGGCACTATTCCTCCCAATGACACCAACAATGGGGCACTATTCCTCCCAATGATATGAGGCACTATTCCTCCCAATGACACCAACAATGGGGCACTATTCCTCCCAATGATATGAGGCACTATTCCTCCCAATGACACCAACAATGGGGCACTATTCCTCCCAATGATATGAGGCACTATTCCTCCCAATGACACCAACAATTGGGCACTATTTCTTCCCCTACTACCAATGATGCAGCCTTATCCCTCTCCCTACTGACCACCAACCCTGAGGCAGTGTTTATTCTCACTGATGCCTGGCCCCAGGGCATTTTCTACCCCCACTGGTCAGAATCCGGCCCCCCCTGAAGGACAGTAAACTGGCCCTTTGCTTGAAAAGTTTGGAGACCCCTGTTCTAAAGTATAAAGAAAATAGATTTTGAAAAGGAAGAAAGGGAAGAGGTCTGTTTGTAAAATACGATTGTTGTAATACTACCTCTATACAAATAATTGTTCCTAGAAAGAACTATTACAACATTCGTGTTTTTACGAGCAAGACTTTCTCTTCCCTTCCTCCCTTTTCAAAATCGTTTTTTTTTCTTTTTTATTATTTCTGCTATAAGGTTCCATGCACACCATAAGCTAAAAAGAAAAATGGCAGAAAAAACACTGGATGAAAAATGCTGATCGAAGCATTTTAGTGGCAGCTTCTAGTAGCATTTTAGTAGCTTTTAAGCTTTAACCACTTAAGGACCGAGCCGCTTTTTGAGGTTTGTTGTTTACAAGTTTTTTTTTTTTGCTAGAAAATTACTTAGAACCTCCAAACATTATATATATATGTATATATTATTTTTTTCTAACACCCTAGAGAATAAAATGACGTTCTTTCTGTCACAGCATTTGCGCGGCGGTCTTACAAGCGCACTTTTTTTTGGAAAAAATACACTTTTTTGAATTAAAAAAATAAGACAACAGTAAAGTTAGCCCAATTTTTATATTGTGAAAGATAACGTTCCGCCGAGTAAATTGATACCCAACTTGTCACGCTTCAAAATCGCGCCCGCTCGCGGAATGGCGACAAACTTTTACCCTTAAAAATCTCCTTAGGCGACGTTTAAACAATTCTACAGGTTGCATGTTTTGTGTTGCAGAGGAGGTCTAGGGCTAGAATTATTGCTCTCGCTCTGCCGATCGCGGGGATACCTCACATGTGTGGTTTGAACGCCGTTTTCATATGCGGGCGCCAGTAGTGTGTTTAGGTTTTGTGCTGCCCTAGGCCTGACCAAACGCGTGCACCCCCTCATTTAAATATGACCCACCCCTTCCTGTCAAGGCCACACCCCTTGCTGTTTAAGACCTGCCCTGAATTTTTTGAGTGGGGACACTAGTTCTGAGAGCTTTGGGGGGGCTCCAGAACTAGTGTCCCCGCACTAAAATTTCAGGGCAGGTCTTAAACAGCAAGGGTTGTGGCCTTGACAGGAAGGGGTGGGTCATATTTAAATTCTTTTTAATTTGCATAGATTTGCTCTCACTTCCTGTCTGGCTATGGGGCAGGAAGTGAAGGGAAATCTCTGCAAAGGAAGAGGTATGGTAAAATAAATAGACTGACAGGGGCTATAACCCTCCCTTATACTATCCAAAATGAAAAATGAAAAAAAAAAGTGTTGCCTATAGTTCTATTTTAAGCACAAATTTCAGATAATTTTATGCAGAGGACTAAGAAGATATAACCATGCCAATGGTGCAGTAGAAAACATATAGCACAGTGAGGAAGGTTTGTGGTCCAGGATGATAGGACAGTCACAATTAGAAGCAGCGGCAGTCTCCCCCCCCCCCCCCCCCCACAGTTGCGGGATGGTGCCGGCCCGCGGTGCCGCCGCTTTATGGGGACACTAGAGTATTTTGCCTCTCAGCCCAGTCTGCCCCATGAAGCTGCGCTACACTAACAGTGTAGAGCAAGTGGGCGGGGACTCTTTCCCTGCTGCCCCCCCTGCAAAGTGCTGCCCTAGGCCTAGGCCTTGTTGGCCTAGGCCAGAATACAGCGTTGGTCCTGGCATTCATTGGACCTGTGTGAAGTCCATCATAGGTGCTGCCTGGCATTCATTGGACCTGTGTGATGTCCATCATAGGTGCTGCCTGGCATTCATTGGACCTGTGTGATGTCCATCATAGGTGCTGCCTGGCATTCATTGGACCTGTGTGAAGTCCATCATAGGTGCTGCCTGGCATTCATTGGAGCTGTGTGAAGTCCATCATAGGTGCTGCCTGGCATTCATTGGACCTGTGTGATGTCCATCATAGGTGCTGCCTGGTCCAGGAGGCGGCGCCTCCTGGACATGGCAACACCAATGATGGACATCTCACTGGTCCAATGTCAGGATCGCGCGCGGGGGGGGCGTGTAACTTCCAATAGACTTGGGAGTTAGGCGCCACCGCCCATGTGACAGGACTTTGTGCTCGCTGCTTGGATCGATCTCCGCTCATGCGCAGTGCAGCACCGCACTCTCTTGGGTGACTCAGGGGCTAATAATTGTTTTATAAATGTCAGAGACTCTGAGCTTTTCGGGGACCCGTTCGGGGGCTCCAGCCCCCCCCCATCCCGACGTCACTGACTGAAAACGCTCCCTGTAAGACTGAACAGAACCAGAAGCTTCAGCACCAGCAACCCGATAATAAGCCCCAGGGATGGCAAAGATAACATGCTGGAGAATGGAGACACAAGATAGAAACCGTATGCCAAAGGCATTACATGCAAGTTCAAAAGGAAATAAAAAGGGATTTAATACTTTTACAATAGAATATAGTTTTGTAGGAAAGGGCAACTTGACCGGCTATGAGAAAATACCATGTTGGGAAAATGAACTGCAAACCTATCTTCAGTATAGAGGAGTTTCAAAAAGATGTGTACTCTCTTTTCAATCCTGTGGAGGTAGCTATACCCAGGGTGTAAGTACTGGCTCAGTTCTGAAACTGTTGGTGGCCAGAAGTAGGAGGGTAGACCTGGTGGTGGTGGTGGGTTCCTCATCTAAACCATGCCCTGGGGCGGAGTGACAACTCATGAGGGCCCCCGGGGCAATAGGAGATTATGGGGCCACACAGTATACACACACACATACACATATACTGTCCCTGGTTTTATTGACGCTGGAAACCCTGATGGGGCCCCCTAGTGGCATGGGGCCCTCGGGCAGTGCCAGAGTGCCCCAATGGTCAGTCCGCCCCTGACCATGCCCCTTGCACCTCATTACCCTAGTATAATTTTAACCCTTTCATGACTAAGTCTATTTTTGGAATTTGGTGTTTACAAGTTAAAATCCATATTTTTTGCTAGAAAATTACTTGGAACCCCCAAACATTATATATATTTTTTTAGCAGAGACTCTAGAGAATAAAACGGCGATTGTTGCAATATTTTATGTCACACGGTATTTGCGCAGTGGTGTTTTAAACGCAACTTTTTGGGAAAAGGGACACTTTCATGAATAAAAAAAAAACAAAACAGTAAAATTAGCCCAATTTTTTTACGTAGTGTGAAAGATAATGTTACGCCGAGCAAATAGATACCAAACATGTCACACTTTATAATTGCACGCACTTGTAGATTTATGACAAAGTACGGTACCTAAAAATCTCAATAGGCGACGCTTTAAATTTTTTTTACGGTTACCAGGTTAGCGTTACAGAGGAGGTCTAGTGCTAGAATTATTGCTCTCGCTCTGACAATCGCGGCGATACCTCACATGTGTAATTTGAACACCGTTTACATATGCGGGCGCGACTTCCGTATGCGTTTTCTTTGCTTCGCGAGCTCGTGGGGACGGCGGGCGCTTGAAAAAATTGATTTTTATTTTTTTATTTATTTTATTTATTTTAAAATGACTAAATTGTTTAAAAAAATAAAAATAAAAATTGATCACTTTTATTGCTGTCACAAGGAATGTAAACATCCCTTGTGACAGTAATAGGTGGTGACAGGTACTCTTTATGGAGGGATCGGGGGTCTAAAAGACCCCCCACCCCTCCTTTACACTTCAATGTATTCAGATCGCCGAAAACGGCGATTCTGAATAGCGGATATTTTCTTGAAAACCGGCGCCATTGGCAGCCGAGTAAACGGGAAGTGACGTCATGACGTCACTTCCGTGTTTACGATGAGGAGACTGGAACGAAGCCGATTACGGCTTCGTTCCAGTTCCTCCGCAACAGCCGGAGGCGTCGGACCACTGATCGGTGCTCCCGATCGAGCGGGAGCACCGGTAACAGCGGCGAGAGGCGGCAGGAGGGGGGGACGTCCCCTCCCGCTCCTCCGGTATAACAGCCGAGCGGCTTTTAGCCGCATCGGTTGTTATGCCTGGATAGCCAATCGCCTGCTGCAAAAAACGGTACCGGGATGATGCCTGCAGGTGCGTGCATCATCCCGGTATACCCCCCGGAAGCCGAGTACGCAGATCTGCGTACGCTCGGCGGGAAAGGGTTAAGCCAGGTTAAGCCAACTACTTCCCATCTAATTTCAGCAATAGGGATGAGCCAAATTGCCCTGGGCTTGGTTTGAGCAGGGATTGGTGGACTTCGAAGAAGTTCAGATGCTGAACCTGAACCTTATTGAAATCATAGGAGGCTGAATTTTTCATGTGCTAATCCCCAAGAGGATGTCAAGAAAAATAGCACAGGTGTGTGTGGTCATGGGGAACGTGGATCCAATGCAAAACATTTTTTTTTTTAACCGCTTCAGCCCCGAAATATTTGGCTGCTGAATGACCGGGCCATTTTTTTGCGATTCGGCACTGCGTTGCTTTAACTGACAATTGCGCGGTCGTGCGACGTTGTACCCACACAAAATTCAAGTTCTTTTTTTTCCCACAAATAGAGCTTTTTTTTGGTGGTATTTGATCACCTCTGCGGTTTCTATTTTTTGCACTATAAACAAAAAAATAGCGACAATTTTGAAAAAAACTATATTTTGTACTTTTTGCTATAATAAACATCCCCATTTTTTTTTTAAAGCAATTTTTTCCTCAATTAAGGCCGATATATATTCCTCTACATATTTTTGGTAATAAAAATCGCAATAAGCGTATATTGACTGGTTTGCGCAAAAGTTATAGTGTCTACAAAATAGGGGATAGATTTATAGCATTTTTTTTATTATTTTTTTTTTTTTACTAGTAATGGTGGCGATTTTTATTGTGACTGCGCCATTATGGTGGACAGATCAGACAATTTTGACACATTTTTGGGACCATTGTCATTTATACAGCAATCAGTGCTACAAAAATGGGGTAATTACTGTAAAAATGTCACTGACAGCGCAGGGGTTAACACTAGGGGGCGATCAAGGGGTTAAATGTGTTCCCTGCTACGTGTTCTAACTGAAGGGGGAGGGGACTTGCTAGGGGTGGAGAGAGATCGGTGTCCATACTTTGTATGAACACACAATCTGTCTCTTCTCCCCTCAGAGAACCGGGATCTGTGTGTTTACACACAGATCCCGGTTCTCGACGCATCACGAGCGATCGGGCACTCGCAACGGCTCCAGGGGCGAGCAGGCGTGCGCCTCCGGCGGTGCACAATAGCCCCTAGTGGCCACATAAAGAAGCGACGTAACATAATGGCGATTCGCTCAGTCGAGCCATGTTGCCGCAACACAACTACGGCGGCTGGTCGGCAAGCGTTTAAATTACATTTTTTTTAACGCTTAACCACTTTCAGACCGGACCAATTTGCTGGTCAAAGACCAGACCACTTTTTGCGATTCGACACTGCGTCGCTTTAACTGACAATTGCGCGGTCGTGCGACGTGGCTCCCAAACAAAATTGACGTCCTTTTTTTCCCACAAATAGAGCTTTCTTTTGGTGGTATTTGATCACCCCTGTGGTTTTTATTTTTTTGCGCTATAAACAAAAATAGAGCGACAATTTTGAAAAAAACGCATTATTTTTTACTTTTTGTTATAATAAATATCCCCCAAAAATATATAAAAAAACATTTTTTTTCCCTCAGTTTAGGCCGATACGTATTCTTCTACATATTTTTGGTAAAAAAAATCGCAATAAGCGATTATTGATTGATTTGCGCAAAAGTTATAGCGTTTACAAAATAGGGATAGTTTTATAGCATTTTTATTAATAATTTTTTATTATTTTTTTTTACTAGTAATGGCGGCAATCAGCGATTTTTATTGTGACTGCGACATTATGGCGGACACATCGGACATTTTTGACACATTTTTGGGACCATTGTCATTTATACAGTAATCACTGTTATATAAATGCAGTGATTCCTGTGTAAAGGACACTGGCAGTGAAAGAGTTAACCAGTGGGTGGCAGTGTAGGGGTTAAGTGTTCCTAGGGGTGTGTTACTGACTGTGGGGGGTTGGGCTTTCATTTAGTGTACACTGATCTCTGCTCCAATCACATGGAGCAGAGATCAGCGTCACTAGTTGCTAGGCAGAATGGAAAAATGTTGTTTACACAGCATTTCCTCCATTCGGCTGCTCCGTGAGACGATCGCGGGGATGCCCGCGGCGATCGAGTCCGCGGGTCCCGCGACCGGACTCACGGGGGTTCCGACCAGCGCGGGAGCGCGCCGCCGGCGGCGCGCTCCCGATGGTAGGGCGGCATCGAATATTGGACGTACCTGTACGCCAATATGCCTGCCCGTGCCATTCTATCGACGTACATCGTCGTGCGCTGGTCGGGAAGTGGTTAAAAGGAAACATTTAAAATGCCCTATTACTTTAAATAACATGTGTAGCGCAGGTGTTTTTGCTACCTAATTTACCACTTGAATAGTGTGATGTTTATAAGTTAGAGAATGGCTCCCTCTAGTGTTTTTTCTTTGCATTATTCTTGTTAAGACTTAAGGCTCATATGGAAACTACCATTCAGGAAACTACCTACCCACAATGCTCACTTACCTACACACAAGGCCAAGTTAAAGAACTGCATGCTGGGTATGGAAATACAAGACACAGCATGGCCATGGTTCACTCTTTTCTGCCCGGGGATGTGAGACCTGCCCGCAGGGACCTGTGTGGGTGTGATTGGAAGAGCCGTGGCCTGCTTGGTGCTGAGCGCAGTGGAAGCTTCCGGAGACGTCTCGTACACAGTGTGCCGGATCAGCGCGTGATCGGATTGGAGGATCCAGGATATTGGAAAGAGTTCAGCAACACAGTCATCAGTCATCTGACGGAGAGGTTCTGCGTACGGAAGCAACTTGGAGCGGGACTGAGATCACGGAAGCGGAGCAGCACAATTGTTTGGGCCCTGTGGGGTGAGGGGGGGCTGTTGCCCAAGATTTATCAATTTATTTGTCACTTTGCAGACTAGTCCAGAGGTAGTTCTATTGTTGTGCCTAAAGTTATGAAACAAAAGTATATGGTATCCTCATCCTTATATAATGACTACAAAGAAAGTTTTGAGAGAAAAAAAGGGATTTACATGGAACATCACAACCATGGTTTCCCTTAGGATCACCCAGCAAAGTAACGGACTGTCTTGATACCAATATTATAAAAAATACAAATGTTTATTATTATATATAAAAAGTTTTTTTTAGAAAATAAAGAGAAAAATTGTGTAGACATAAAATTTCAATGGTTGCACAATGTAGCTATAACATAGACAAAAAGAGATATTCTAACGATATTGGGTGTCCAATTCGGTCTTTGGTTTCTACTAGTTTCGCGACTTTACTGTCGCTTCTTCAGGAGACCTTGTTTGTCTGAAATCGAAGTTTATAACAGTTTATTTAACAGAATTAGCATAGTTCAACATATTTGATGTATTATTTTACAAGACCCTAAACAAAAGGGAGGGTAGAAAACGAAGTGTGCAGCTCACCACCACAAAGGCATCAAGTCACAAAGCATTTGGAGTTCGGGTGGTCCTAACCAGCCAGGCTTTAACCACCCTTTGGGGCGGACACGGGAGGTTCAGAGTCAGCTATAAAACAATAGTCAGAGAATCTGAGTGGTAAATATATCTAATTAAGGAGCATATCATTTATATCTCACTATGGGTATAACATAAACATACCGATATAACCAGATGCTTTTTAAATAATGCAGCATGGAAAAATGCATCAACTCATCAACGCTGGGGTCCAGATAAGGATATTAGACATGCCCAGGACGGTGTGGTAATGGGTCTGGTGCACAGTAGGGAGTGCGCCCATAGAGAGTACAGCGAGGGGTCCAAATCTTTGCCAGATGCACAATAGGTATTTATATGTGCAAAGTTAACCTAGTAAAGATATGCATAGATATAGATCAGAAAAATATATATATATATTGGGTAGCCAGCATAGGGGACGTTTGGGAAGGGAAGCACTTACCGGTAGGCGGAATCCCCCCCACATACAAACACGACCGCTCTTAGCCTGGAGGTCCTTCGTCCTCCGTTCCGCTGCTGTGAATATGCGCCATATTGGCGCACCTTTAACCTCCGGCCCGACGACGTCAAAAGCCCGACGCAGACGCCGAGCTATGACGTCGTCGGGTCCGCCGCTCCTACTGCGCATGCGCGAAAACGTCGCGACGCACATCAGCTTGAGTCACCATGGAAACCCATGGTGACTCATTGCTACAGCGGACCTGATGCCGCCCACAAATGAGAGGCTTACAGGGCCGCCGGAGAGGCGCGTGCCCGCCCCTGGGAGTCTCCTCCCATACTCCAATCTAAGCACCATGGCGATGTCAGAGTGCCTGGTAACAAAAAGCCTGTGTAGTGTCTCACACCTCGCTTAACTTTACAAACATCAATACATGCAAAAGGGTAAACAAGAATAAATAAAATATTAAATCATTTAATTTGGCAACATTTATTCACAGGTATTTTAATCTATAGTTCTCACCATACGTGGCGCTTATCTAGAAGAAAAAGCAAAACAAGAAACAAATAAAAATAAGTTAGGGTACTAAGTCAGAGACGGACTACTGTCCACAGAATATACTGTTTGCTAGTACCTAGAAATCGCAGTGGCATCAAAAAAACCGAGAAATTGGGCTCACACGGTACCAGATAGCATGGGGACAGAGGGATGAAGAAGGGAGGAAGAAAAGGGGGAGAGAAATTGGTTCATGTTTGCCGTAAAGGACATATATATAAAAAAACACACAAGAGGCTGTTTCACTTAAGGAAATATTTGTATGTTTTTGTTTCGTTCAAGCCAGGTGGGACCAGGGCATCTAAACGTTCTATCCATAGGGTTTCTCGTTTTAAAATTTCCCTATCCCAGTCGCCACCGCGGGTGTCCTCATAAACTACCTCAAGGACAAAAAATTTAACTACTTGTGGCTGGTACCGGTGGTGAATACCTATATGGCGGCCGACTGCCGTCAGTTTGCCGCCCGAAGAATAGTAAAGATGGTCACCAATACGTTGGCGGAGCTCTCTAATGGTTTTGCCTACGTAAAATGCCCCGCAGGCACAAACCATTAGGTAGACAACGCCTTTCGTGTCGCAGCTGGCATAGAATGATGGAATAAAAATTTCTCCACTTGGGAGATTATATGTTGTTCCCTCCCATATCCAGGGACAGCGTGGACAGCCACCACAAGGGTGGGTGCCACGTGGATCCCGCCGATTTGGTGCGGAGATTTGATAGTGGCTTCTGGTGAGTTTGTTCCCAAGGGTAGCTGCCCTCTTGAAAACCAATTCCGGGGTTTGTCTAACATATTTACTTAGAGTATGATGATCCGTTAAAAAATGCCAGTGTTGCGATAAGATGTTTCTAAGTGTATTCTGATGTGTAGAATATTTGGTGATGATCTTAACTGTAGAAGGGTGGACTGGTCTGGGGGGGCCATAAAGTAAAGATTCTCGTGTGCGTCCGTACGCTTTGTTAAATGCTTTCCTTAAATTGGATCGTGGATAGCCTCTATTGAGGAGACGCTCCTGTAAACCCCTGGCTTGAACCAAAAAGTCATGATCTGTGGTACAATTTCTTCTTATCCGAATGTATTGGGCATATGGTATGCTGCGTATTAGAGGGCGGGGGTGTGAGCTTTTAGCATGTAGTAAAGTATTGCCAGATGATGGCTTGCGATAAAGGTCAGTCATTAATTTTCCAGAATTATCCTTAGTGATATTGAGATCCAAAAAGGCAATCTTAGTTAAATGATATGTGTAAGTAAATGTTAAGTTAAATGTATTTAAATTCAATGTTTTGACAAAATCTTCCAGTGCCTGGACAGTCCCTGTCCAGACAATTAGAAGATCATCTATGAATCTATACCAAAGGAGAACACAATCAAGGTAGATTTGTAAAGATTCATCAGAGAATACTGACCGCTCCCAGCCCCCCAGAAATAAATTTGCATAGGAAGGTGCGCAGGCTGTCCCCATCGCCACACCTTGAATTTGTAAATAAATTTGATCCATAAATGTAAAAAAGTTCTTACTAAGGATGAAATCTAAAAGATGTAGTATAAAGTCATTTAGAGGCCAAGTGGTATGGTCTTGTTTTTTGAGGAAAGTGCTGGCCATCCGGACGCCCTGCCCGTGGGGGATGCTGGAGTATAAAGCCTCCACATCTATTGCCACGAGGAGGGCGTCCGGAGGGACTTGCACGTCCTCAAGGTGTCGCAAAAGATCGCTTGTATCTTTTATATATGAAGGTAGGCTTGTAACATGGGGAATCAAGTACGAATCGACTAACCTGCTTGCGTTCTCTGTTAGGGAACCCATCCCCGAGACTATTGGGCGCCCTGGGGGATTGTTCTTATCCTTGTGTATTTTTGGAAGCGCGTAAAATGTAGGCATACGAGGTTTAGCTGTGTTTATAAATCTAAGGGTTTCAACATCTATCAGACCTTGTTCATATGCCCTTGTAACCAGGGACCTAAACTCAGTTGTAAAGGTCTCAACCATTGAATGGTTGATTGGAATGTACCATGCCCGGTTACAAAGGATTTTTAAGCACATTGATTGATATTGCTGATGAGTCATTATGACTAGATTGCCCCCTTTGTCTGATTTCTTAATGATCATATCGGGTTTTTTCTGTAATCTACGTAATGCCTGTTTCTGTTTATAGTTTAAATTGGATTGAGTGTCAGGCCAATCCTGTTTTTTTAAAGATTTAATTACTGCAGTCAAAAAGGCCCAAATCGTAGGGCATGTCATGAGGTCAGGGAATGCTCGTGAACTAAGTTTAAAAATGTTTTTTTGTGGTTGGATACTATCTGTTATGGATTGGGGCGTGGGTGCAGGGGTTGATGGAGCCTCTAAAGTTGTTTCATCCTCAACCTGCCCCTCGTCGTATAGTAACATAAGGTCACGTAGGGCTTTGAATTCTTGCATAGAGTAATGCTTTGTTCTTTCAGCCAGTTCTTTCTCTAAATTTAGGTTATGTCTATCCTTATCATACATAAATTTGTAGGTTAAATTCCGAGCGAAAAGATATATATCTTTAATAGTTTCATAGACGTTTATAGGTTCCGAAGGACTGAAGCCAAGACCCAGCTGGAGAACTGTTTCTTCATCCTGGGTCAAGGAATAGGGAGTAAGATTAACAATATTTAGGTTCTCAGTATCTGCCTGGGAATTAGTTTTGGAATAATTTACACCTAATGTGGTAAGGGGGTCTTTAGCATGTATGCATCTAGACTCCCTCGCCGGTGTGAATCGGGTGTGGCCAGCGGAAAAAAACCACTAGGGTTTGGGAGTGAGGCCTGTGTATTGGTGTGCAATATTTTCGGAATAATATTGTGTAGTGTGGATATTTGTGTACTGGTGCTTTGGCCTTGTGAATCAGGATGTGCTGGTGGGGTTGTTTTAACGGTTTTACCCGTTTTCTTGCCTTTTTTGGAGTCCTTCGCTGAGTGGTCTCCACCAGTGAGTGACCTCTTACGGGGGGGGACCCGGTGCGCGTGAATTCGTGTTTAGGGAAGTGATCTGTGAAGAAAGGGATGAAATTGAAGAATCAGATTCTGTATAGTCTGTGACAATAATTGTTTCTTTAGGTGCTCGTGTCCTTGGAAATTTCCTTCTTATCAATTTATTACCCCATTTATAGGCATAGCCTTCAGAAAAGGCAAGCTTGTCCTGGACAAACTTGCCCTGCTTTTTAACAATAATCTCTCTGTTGAGAATTTCAATACGCTCCCTGACCTCTTTCCACTTTTCTTTAAAAATTGGTGATTCCATAATTTTAGGAAATTGTTCATTAAGGCGTTCAATCTCCCCATCTAAAGAAGTCATATCTGCATGGTATTGTATCGTTAATTTAGTCATTAATTCTACACTGCATTTTGTTAATGTATTTTCCCAGTCCTTTTTAAATTCAGGAGAGGGATCTTTGATAGTGGGGAAAACTTGAATCCGAAGACCTAGAGGGCAAATTTCTTCCCTAATATATTGTTCGAAATACTGCGTGTGCCAATGCAGGTGTGACTTCTTCTTCAGCAGGCCAAACATCCTTTCTAAGAATATTTTAGTTTCATCCTCAATTTTGTAATTTGTTAAACAACCTGTTTTTATAGATAACATAAAATTCGACCAATCAGAACCAAGCATGTCCATAACTTTGCTGGCCACCTGTGGGCTCAAATTAGAACCCCGATCTCAGACACTACTGCGAAAAGAAAGATTTTTTTAAATAAAATCACGTATGGTGAAATTAGATATGTGTGAGAATTTATTAGCTCACTAGATGCCAATTAAATTATGTAAACAACATATCAGGCACGAAAAAATCGTTTTCTACCCTCCCTTTTGTTTAGGGTCTTGTAAAATAATACATCAAATATGTTGAACTATGCTAATTCTGTTAAATAAACTGTTATAAACTTCGATTTCAGACAAACAAGGTCTCCTGAAGAAGCGACAGTAAAGTCGCGAAACTAGTAGAAACCAAAGACCGAATTGGACACCCAATATCGTTAGAATATCTCTTTTTGTCTATGTTATAGCTACATTGTGCAACCATTGAAATTTTATGTCTACACAATTTTCTCTCAAAACTTTCTTTGTAGTCCAGAGGTGTCAGGGCTGGCTTAGCCCTTCCTCCTCTGGGATGGCCGCTCAGCTGTCGGCTAATTGCCAGCTCTCTTTTCTTTCCACAGTTACCAGCTGTTCCCGATGATGCTCGTCTGACCTACCTATTTAAAGCCTTCCAGCTCATTTCTCCTTTGCCTTCACGTTGGTCACATTACAAAGGAACCATCTCCTGCTGTTTGTTTCAAGACTGGCTTGCTGACATCCCTCCTGGCTCCTTATCCTGCTTGCGGTTGCTCTCCTTGGATCCCTGACTTCAGGCCCGGCTGATTACCCGATCTGGTTACTGGACTCTGGCTATGCTTGACTACGCTTTTTCTTTTTACCCTTTTATTTTTATTAATAAACAAGTGTGATTTGATTGTACTTCTGTCTCAGTCTGATTCATGGTTCCTGACAAGAGGATTGCTGAGACCTGTAGATCTACAGAGCGGTCTCACTGTTAAACACTGTGTCCAACCAGGCCTCAAAGTTTGCCTTCCACATAACATAGAGTGTCCGGTTGCACCCTTCATAGAAGAAGAAGTTTGCACGTGTTTCACACAACCAAGTTCACAGTTCACCTACCATCCTTATCTTATTTTAACATTTGCTTACTCACTGGATTACAAATACTGCAGTATAATAAAGCTAGCTGAAGAAAGAAGATCAAAGACTTTGCCATTCACTACAAAGCACTTATTACTTTTCTTACACACACTCTGAGGACTGCAGTACATACTAGGGGGAGCCCTTGAGCATATGTACTGTATTGCACTGTTACCTAGTACTGGATAGTGTAGGGCAGGTTAGAAGTGTGTGCACGGCTGCATCAGGAGTGGGAAAGTGCCCACTGTCAAGGTCTTACCACCCTGAGCATCAGTCCCACTTTGAGACACGCCCGCATGCCTTACTCATGTGATCTGAGTCTGAATATTTACATGCACCTTATTATTGTTTTAACCCTGTGTACCAGAATCATCATTGTATTTTATAACCTAAACCAGTTTCCAGTAAATTTACTGTGTGTGGCTAAAGTACAAATGGTGTGTGACATTGTCTATTCCTATTAGGAGGTGGAGTGACGCATACCCAGGTAACGGTAAAGGTACAATAGTTACATAGTAAGTAAGGTTGAATAAAGACACCATTCCATCCAGTTCCACCTGAGTGAGTGTCTACAATTGTCCCTAACCCTTGCACACTCACATTGGTCCCTACCCTTCATATACTAGGGCCAATTTTGGGCAGAAGCCAATTAACCTACCTGTATGTCTTTGGAGTGTGGGAGGAAACTGGAGTACCCGGAGGAAACCCATGCAGGCACATGGAGAACATGCAAACTCCAGGCAGGTAGCGTCGTGGTTGGGATTCGAACCAGCGACCCATTTTACTGCTAGGTGAGAGTGCTAACCACTACACCACTGTGCTGCCCTAATATATAACACTATTGCTGGGTTGTTCCTTGCTATTGGGTTGCACACCAACATTATTACACAGCTGTGTCAAGTGGGTTGAGCCAATTCTTTGGGGGTGGAGAAGCAGAGTACAGGCCCAATTAATTACCAGCAGCACCTTCGGGGGTACATGCTACACATGTCTGAGGGGTGTCCTAATCCTACCTAATCCTGGGGCACGTCATCATGTACATATTCATCATAATGTACCCCTCCAAGAGTCTGTTATGTATTTTGGGGGACCTTTGAAGTGGTCTGTGTGTTGATGTTTATTTTTTTTTAAGGAGCCGACAATAAAATGTTATCATTTGTCGGCAAATTAAACTATATATATATATATTAGGGCTGTGGAAATTAAAGATTAATTCCTTGATTAATTCTTTTGATTGATCAAAATTCTTTTGATCGGTACTCACCTCTCCGCCAGCTTCAGGGAGTTCCGACGGAGATCCGGTGAGGTCACGGACATCGACGTCGCCGGACTCCTCCCCCCTTCCTCCGTCTGCTAACGAAGGGAAGGGGGCAGGAGTTCGGTGACGTTGAAGTTCTGATTGAACGTAACGTGTATGGGGGAGGAGCTACGCATGACATCACCCATTGCTGCCCTACGGAACTAACACGATTGTCAGCTTTACATGCTGTGTTTTTATCATCTTTATGTGAGTAGTTTGTGTTTAAACACAAAAATGAATCTTATACTTAAGCGGTGAACGCTTCGATCTTTTCTTTCTACCCATGACCCGGTGTCCTTGCTGAGATCCAAGGAGACGTGAGAGAAGTTTATGGTCTGTGTTAACCCTTTTGATACCCGCTTGCATGACCACCTGTTTGCACAGGGGTCCATGCCATAAGGTGAGAGTGATTAGTTAGACCAGTGGTGGAGGGATTGTCACTCTACTGTAGGGAAAAAATTACTTATGTCAGTGCTACAGTTGGAATTTAAAACGTATTTGTGTGGACTGTGAAGTTAAGTCATGGATTGTGGAAACTAACTAGTGTCGGGTGATTGTATATATAGTGTATACCACATTTACCACTGACTAATGCAGAGTTGCAATGCAAGGAGATCAGCTAAAAGTAGTTGGATCTGTATGTGCGTTATAATTAATCCAAATTAGTTGATTAATCGTTTTTTTAAAAATCGATTGATCGAACATGAAAATTTTAATCAGTAACAGCCCTAATATATATATATATATATATATATATGTATGTATGTATGTATATATATATATTTTTTTTTTTTTTTGCCGACAAATTATAGCATTTTATAGTAAGTTGTTGCAAGTGGGTTTTTTTTGTTTTTTCTTTCAATTCTTACTGTAAGATGTGCTACAGCGAAAATTACATTTAGATGAAAAAAAATATATATATATATATATATATATATATATATATATATATATATATATATATATATATATATATATATATATTACTGTATATATATTTTTTTCATCTAAATGTCATTTTTGCTGTGGCACATCTTACAGCAAGAATTGAAAAAAAAAACACTTGCATCAAGCCCCCTCAAAATGAGTCGGGTATGGACTTTAGAGTGGCACCGCATGCAAAAAACCCCTATATAAAATACATGAGGCACCCCCAAAAATCCATACCAGACCCTTAATTCGAGCATGTAGTCTGACTGGCCAGGAAAGGGGGTGTATGAGACCAAACCATACCAGGCCACATGCCCTCAACATGGGTGATACCTTGTTAGGGGGGGTACCCCTGGAAAACCACCTTGTCCCCATGTTGATGAGGACAAGGTCCTCTTCCTTACAACCCTGGCCAATAGTTGTGGGTATCAGCAGGTGAGAAGCTTATTAGAATCTGGAAAGGCCCCTTTAACATTAAGGAGGCCCCATGATACTCCCTTCCACCTAGGTGAATAAGTAGGGGTGCATAGTACCCCTACTCATTCACGAAAAAAAAGATGTAACCTAGAAATAAAGACACCCAAACGTGTAACAAGTCCTTAATTTAAAAAAAGTAATTCACTAAAAGAGTGATTCGATGTAAATCCATCGTCAATCACAATGCCCCCCCCCCCCCCCGCAGGAGTCTCCCCGCCAAGGATGGTGGAGACCTGTTGGTGCAGTCACGCCATGCCCAGGGAGGAAGCGGCGGACCGGAGCTGTCCCAGGATCGAATCCAGATCAGTTATGGCGAAAGAAGATGGAAGGTAGATGGATTGTCTGTTGTTTCCGGGAAAAAAGTTGGGTCTGCCGATTATATCCTTCTTCCTGTATACCACCCCTGCAGCCCCACCTACATTCTGCTTAGCCTATGCCCGTACAGTGACCCCTACATGTACCCATGTTTTACTTAACCCTGTGTTGCCTGGTAACCTCTGTACCCCTATCATAAGGTTCTGTGCCCTTTTTCTTTTCTTTTTGCTTTGGGTCTGGCTTTACCAGCCCACCTGGCTGCTTCTTCACCAGTCTACCTGGCATTTTTAAATGAACAGAGTCTGTTCCCATTGATTTCAATAGGGTTTGGGTTTGCCATGTGCTGAACTGAACCCAAGGCAGTTCAGCTAATCACTAGGCTAGCAATGTAAAACATTCCACAGATTTTTGTACAAAAATAAATAAAAATGATAATTTCAGACAGTGACAACTACCGTATTAGCAAACGAATGTTAGCAATTCTTTATCTCTATGACTAAGGCTGTTAATAATTTAAAAAGAGCAGAAATTACATTATTAAAGTAGAACTAAAGGCAAAACATTTTTAAGAATTTAGGTCAGAGTAAGCAAGGGTCATAACCCCTGTGAGTATTTTTTTTCAAGCTGTGTCCCAAAAAAGAGGGGCAGAGTGGTGGACCATTGTGAGGTCCCTCCAGCAAGGATCCGTCTGTTCCCTTCTCATATGCTAGAGGGGTGAGGCACGTTAGTCATGTAAAAATGTCACGTAGCTCCTCCAGTAAAATCAGTTTCAGGTGAAAATGTGACTGGCCTAAGTAAGAGTCAAACGGTATTATCTATGAGTTGCTTTTATATTGGTCAGTGATTTGAAAGTGGAACCAACAGGCCCAGGTCGATGTGAATTTGGAAGGGGAATCTTTTGTCAGGTGAATGAGTTTTTCCATAATCGGCAATGTTCAGAGGGATGTAAACAGGGAGGGGATGTGGGTCATACCCCAGTGGATTGGGATGCACATTTTAGCTGCATTCACCATATGCATGGTGTGCGATTTATAATAGGCTCTGTGGCAGAGAGAAGTGTGGTGAAGAAGGAATTGCGCAGTGGAGTTGTCTAAAGTGTATGTTGTTACTTGAGAAATTACAGAGTGGACTTTAGACGAGAAGGGCTGTATCTTAGGGTAGTCCCACCAGCAGCAACATTCCATCTGCTTGGTGGCATCACCAACAATACTTAGGAAGATTTGAGTTAATTTTTATGTAGTAGAGCGGGAGTTCGATACCATCTCAAAATGAGGTTGCAACAACTTTCCTGCGTCGTAACATTAACAGACCCTTTGTGGGCATTAATGAAAATGTGATCCCATTCTTCAGGAAAGGATTGTATTGAGGTCTCGTTCCCAGGCTGTGCAAGCCTTCCAACATTAGAGGGCTTTTTTCCGAGAAGAGAAAGGCATTAACTGAGGAAATGACATGTTGTTGGGGTGTGGTCTTAGCGCATAAGCTTTCAAAAGGAGTAAGAGGAGGAGGAACTGACTTAGGATGAGCCATGGAATGGAGAATTCCGGGTTAGAACGAACCGGTGTTAGGGGTCCCACGGTCGAGGACAAGCAATGCTTCACACTGACCTCCCGAAAGCATGCTGGTGTGGGACCAATAAGTGTATGGTCTTTTAGAAAAGGAGGGATATGACGTATTAACAGCTAGGGAGAAGTCTCCAGGCAGAGAGAGATGAAAAAAAGGCCTTAAGTATTACCCATTCTTTAACTCGTCAATGGAATTTCCAATCCATGATCCGCAATAGGTGACAGGCCCAATAATTATTGCGTAAGTCCGGGAGACCTATCAAACCTTTTTGTTTGGGAAGGACTAGTTGATCATAGCTGATTCTGGGCCACTTACGGTGCCATAAAAAGGTCACACATAGTTGCTTATATGAACGAAAGAATACAAGAGGTAGTCTTATCGGGATTCCTTTGCGGGGTAAAACATTCATCTTTAGAATGGCTGCTCGGCCAAACCAAAGTGGAAAGTGTGTGTGTCCCACCAACGAGGCTTGTAGTTTTCAAAGAACTACCACGGCACTGCCTTCCTCTAGCTGAGTGTCATCATCAGAGGCTACAAAACACTGGGCATCCTCCTGGAGCATGTACCCAACACTGTGCTCAAATAGTTTAGGAGACTCCTCAGGAGGACGTGGTGGGTCTAGGGAAGGAGTCACTGATGATGACATTGAGAGGAGGGAAGACGATGCGTTGGCAGCTGCTTTGCTAGTACCCTGAGACTGGGTGAGAGAGGATGAGGAGGATGAAGAGGGCTTGGTCATCCACTCTACCAAGTCGTTGGCATGTTGCGGTTCAACATGTCCAGCTGCCGAAAAGAAGGACAAGCATGTCCCATGGCCACGTGCTGATGACAATGCACTGCGTCCACGACCAGCACTGTTGTCTCTAGACACAGAGCCTGCTTGCCCTCTTTTATCGGCTCGCGCCTGTCTGCCTCTCCTTGCTGGCCTTCCAGACATGGTAATGGCCTGAAGGGAGTTGGGTAAAACAGCAGTTGGGTAGTGTATATTGTGCTGGAGGCACACAACACCCACTAACTCCTGCAGATGCCTTTATTATAGAACACCAGAGATAAAGGGGTATATACAGATGTATACTGTGCTGTGCTGGAGGCACACACAACTTCCAATAACTCCTGCAGATGGCAAGTGGGCTCAAATAGAGAAGAGCTATGTAGGTGGATATAGCGGTATGTACTGGGTACAGAGCACGCAGACAGCACGCACAAGCTCCTAACACTACTGACTGCAAGCTCTTTTATAAAAGATAGATCACTAGCTATATAGGTGAGGTGAATATAGCGGTGTATACTGCGGTCAGAGCACACAGACAACAACCACTACAGAAGAGCAAGATCGAAAATCGGCCGATAACGATCGGTGTGTACTGTGTTGAAGGTACACAGAACACCCACTAACTGCTTCAGACGCCAACACACTACACAAGGCCGCCGCGCTGGCGGCCTTATATAGTGTGGGGCGTGTACTACACAGCCTGAGCTATGATTGGCCACAGGCATCCTGCCTGTGGCCAATCATGGCTCTCCTCGCTGCTGGCGCTGTGATTGGCCAAGCATGCGGGGTCACAGTGCATGCTTGGCCAATCATGAGCCAGCAATGCACTGCGCCATCGCAGTGCATTGTGGGCCGTGAGCGCCACACGAATTTGGCGCGAACGGCCCATAATGTTCGGAATTCGCCGAACGGGCGAACAGCCGATGTTTGACTCGAACACGAAGCTCATCCCTAGTTGTGAGGCTGGGAACCATTAAGGATTAACGCTGATACATAATCTGAATTTGGTTCTTGTTTAAGAAATGTTAATGGTTCCATTTGTTGATAAATGGCCAACCGGCCAATTTTTGGTGTCATTTGTTATTTGTTCAGATATATGTTTGGGAAGTTTAAAGTGTTAGACATCTGGTATACATATGGGGTACCCTAGCCAAGAGGCAGTCAGGTGGGTTAACATTTTCCTGCAGTGGTAGAGCTGGGACCAGTGTCTACAGGGAGTTGAAGGTACTCCAGGATGCAGTTCATAATACAGGGAGTTCCTAGCATGTAAGGGGCTTTATCTAATCTAACAGAAACTGTCGGCCTGTACAGATGAATCAATTGAAGCTGTGCAGAAGAATCAATCAGAGTTGTACATAGGTACATAGGGTGGACATTGTCCCTGGTTTTGTCACATTAAGTTTGACATCCCATAATTCCTATACCCATCCAAGTTATTATCCCTAAATAAAACAAAAACAAAGCTCAATGACTGTTTTCTGAGTCTAAATGCAAGTTGGAAATGTTGTGTGCCTGGCTGTGTAACAGTGGGGAACCTTATGACTTGCAGCCCCTATGGAGTAGTGTTACACATAGAAGAAATGTAAATACCCCTTCTTTATTCAATGTTTGGCTCCCACTGAACAGGTTGTTCGGGTGTTCGTAGGCTGAGGTGACCAGATGTCCCCGGTTTCAGGGGACAGTCCCCGGATTGAGGACACTGTCCCCGGACCAAGTCTGTCCCCGGTTTTGTCCCCGGGTTTGACTTCAACAGGGGCTGGGGCAATTTTCAAAGACAGTCAGTGCAGAATAAAAAAAAAAATTACACACCCCCGCTCCTACTATCTTAGTGGGGTGTATTTTTTCCATTATCTGTGTCCCTTTCTGATGATGATGTGCTGGTCGGAGCCGATGGACTATTTCTTCAGTTTCCGGCACACGCCCATTCAGCTCCGCTCACATGGTCTTCTGCCTTGGCTCAAATCCCAGCCAGCCGCCTGCTTGCTTATCTCCTTGCCTTCCCCGGCAGAGTAATTTTCCTCCCCTCCCCACCCAGTAGTAGCCGGGGCCCGGAGAGTGAGACCTGAGAGGCTGTGAGGCCGGCGGAGGCGACGGGTAGAGAGAGGCAGCTGAGCTCAGCTGATGATGTCCAGCAGCAGGAATAGAGGGGAAGCAGATCCAATCGGGGGGCTGCCAGTGCCTTCAAGGCTTCAACACAGGTGTGCTTTGGGGGTGCCTGTGAATAGACTACATAGCACTGTGTCTGTCTCTCTGGCATAATGGATGGTATCAGAACTCACAGGCAGCAGCACTTATTGGTCAGAAGTTCACAAAATCAGCACCCAGCAGCCATGTTATATGACACACTGTGACAGAGCCAGCCAGAGCCATGATAGAGCGCCCCCTGCCTGTGAGTTATCATAATGCTGATGATCTTAACCAGTTTCCAATCACCTGATAGTAGATTTACTGTTACATGGGGGTTGCGCTGCACAGGATCACTTATATATGTGATCCTGCATTTCTGAGTATCAGAGCCAATCAGCGGATCCGGCGGACTCGCCTAGTGGTAGTAAACAAGGCAGTTCGCCATTCTGTGAGTGTGGAAGACATTGATCCTGTGTTCCTGCAAAGCAAGTACAGGGATCCATGTTCTTCCTTAGTAAAATCACCTGCCCCACAGTGAGAAAACACTTGTTAGGCACACATTTAAAGTGGTTGTAAACCCTTACAACCAACTTTGACCTACAGGTAAGCCTAGATTAAGGCTTACCTGTAGGTCCAAGAAATATCTCGTAAACCTACACGGTTTAGGAGATATTTGGCAAAAGACAGGCACCTCTGTCTACGGCGCATGCGCCGTAGACAGCGGTGCGCAGGCGCACTGAGTGCGCCGTGGTCAACGGCGATATGCCGCGAGTGTCGGCTCCCGTGCACATGCGCAGGGGTGATGTCATCGTGGCTTCGCCGAATGACAGCGACGGAGCAGCCACCGAGAAGATGGATGCACTGGACTACAGGGGACAGCGGTGACTTTGGTGGCTCCTGTGTCAGGTAAGTGACACATAATGGACTACTATGCGATGCATAATAGTCCATTATGCTTTACCTTTGCAAGGAATTAAAGAGGAAGTAAACTCATCAGGGTTTACTTCCTCTTTAACCCATTGATTGCCCTAGATGTAATCCCCTTCCCAGCCAGTGTCATTAGTACAGTGACAGTACATATTTTTAGCACTGATCACTGTATTAGTGTCACTGGTTCCCACAAAGTGTCACTTAGGCCGCGTACACACGGGCGGACTGTCTGTCCAACTTAGTCCGCTGAAACGTGTTTCAGCGGACAGTGCGCTCGTGTGTGGGCTTCAGCGGACTTTTTCAGCGGACAGTCTGGCGGACTAAGTCTTTCGGAATTTCCGTAATATTGTCCGTCCAACTTTGGTTTCAGCGGACAGTCCGCTCGTGTGTAAGCTCGTTCGACAGACTAAGTTTGGCGCATGCTCAGAAAGGATTTACACGGCGAAGGTTGCATTGCAGTGTATTGGACGTCGAATTTCTCGTCCCGTCGTACGTGCCGTTCACGTCATCGCGCACGCTTTCAGCGGACTGTCTGCTCATCGTGTGTGGTCAAGTCCGTTCATGCAAATTTTGAGCGGACTGTTTGTCGGATTGTCTGACGAACTTAGTTGGGCGAACAGTCCGCCCGTGTGTACGCGGCCTTACGGAAATTCCGTAAGAGTTTGTTTGTCAGATTGTCCGCTGAAAAAGTCCGCTGAAGCCCACACACGAGCGGATTGTCCGCTGAAACACTGTTCAGCGGACTAAGTTGGACAGACAATCCGCCCGTGTGTACGCGGCCTGACAGTACATATTTTTAGCACTGATCACTGTATTAGTGTCACTGGTTCCCACAAAGTGTCACTTAGTGTCCGATTTGTCCACCGCAATATCGCAGTCCCGCTACGAGTCACTGATTGCTGCCATTACTAGTAAAAAAAAAAAAAAACATATGTCCCCGGATTTCATTTTAAAAATCTGGTCACCTTATCGTAGGCTCATCTCTAACAGAGTTTTTTTTTGTTTTTTGTTTTATACAGTAAAAGGAAACCCTATAACAATAAATCTATTTCTCCATCTTGAGAACATTTCCTTTATGTCATTAATAGCTAAAGGAACTGGCATATTTGAATGGGAGGAAATACAAGTCAATGAAGGTTCAGACATTTACTTTCTCTTTCACTTTCTTCTGAACAAAGAAGGAAGAGTCTGGTTAAGCTGCAGCAGGTGAACACGAGCGTTTCTTCCTCCTCACACAGCTTTAGGTGAGTGAAAATGTATCTATTTTTTGATTTTTTTTTTACATTTTTTGGATTGCAGTTAAACATTAGATTATTTTTTATCTGGTTGAGATGATTCGTGTGTGTGTGTGTGTGTGTGTGTGTGTGTGTGTGTGTGTGTGTCTCTTGCACCGCATTGCAAACCTAAAGTAAACCTTTTAGATCAGTAGCCCAAACAATTGCCCCACTGTGGTGGTTTGTTTCTATCCCCGACCCAACCCTTCTGGTTGGAATGCTGATCTGTAGGGTTTATTTATGGCAAATAATGCAGTGTTTATTTCCTTCTAGTCTCCTGAGGAAGTAAAGCTGTAAAACACTTCAGTACCGGGGGGGGGGGGGGGGGGGCAGGGCACTTATACACCTTCCTGCCCAGACCATTTTTAAGCTCTCAGTGCTAACACGCTTTTTTTTTTTAATCTTTTTTTTATTGAGTTTTTTATTAAAAAAACAAAACTTACCCGCACAGGGGCCAAACATTACCCACGCAGGGGCAGAACTTCTGATGCGGCAGCATATTACAGCCAGGCACATCATATAGCTAAAACATATTGCCTCTGAAGCCGCAACAAACCGCAACAGGGCAGATCAACAACTAACACAGCCTTACTTATCTATACCCCAATGTGGGGAGAGGTTTAATTTAGGAGAAACTGTGCTCAATATTGTATTGACAGGATATTATGACACAAGAATACTTGGGTCATCATACCATCGTTCTAAAACCATAGTGTTAATCTAAGGGTTGGTGATCACATCAGCTGCTGTAGTATTATCTTCCAACCAACATGACCACACCTTTTCAAATTTTCTTGGGCATCCCCTGCCCGAATAGGTAGCTCTATAAAGAGGCAAACTGGCGTTCACCAGGTTTTTCCAGAACCTGACAGAGGGGAGAGATGATTGTTTACAGTTCATCGTGATTGCCTTGCGTGCATAATATAGCAATAGGGATATGAGTATTGGTACTGAATTGTGGTACATTATGATTCAGCCACAGGGGGGTGTGAGGAGACCAGGATTTCGGCTGGGGAGCCCTCAACGCATCCCCCACCTTCCACGCCCTCATTGCGGTGTGCATAGAAGGGGTGAGGCAATGAGGAGTTTTTGGCCCCCTAAAGATCAACCCCTCCAAAGGGCCTCCAGAGACCTCACTATAGCCGCCTCCTGCACCGTTGCAGAATTGGTCAGGTCTGGCCATAACCACCAATGAGCAGTTATTATTATTATTATTATTCAGGATTTATATAGCGCCAACAGTTTGCGCAGCGCTTTACAATATGAGGGCAGACAGTACACTTACAATACAAATCAATACAGGAGGGATCAGAGGGCCCTGCTCGTTAGAGCTTACAATCTAGAAGGGAGGGTCAAGTTGAAACAAAAAAGGTTATAACTGTGGGGGATGAGCTGATGGAGAGAATGAAAATACAATTATTAGGTGTGGGTGGGGTAGGCTTCTCTGAAGAATAGTGTTTTCAGGGATCGTCTAAAAGCGAATAAAGTAGGAGATAGGCGGACAGATTGGGGTAGAACTTTCCATAGGATTGGAGAGGCTTTGGAAAAGTCCTGGAGGCGAGTATGGGAGGAGGTGATGAGGGAGCTAGAGAGCAGGAGGTCTTGGGAGGAAGGAAGAGAACGAGTAGGTTGGTATTTAGAGACTAGGCTAGTGATGTAGCTGGGGGCAGAGTTGTGGATGGCTTTGTACGTAGTTGTTAGTATTTTGAAATAAATTCTTTGGCTAAGCGGAAGTCAGTGGAGGGATTGACAGAGAGAAGTAGCAGACACCGAGCGATTGGTAAGTTGGATGAGTCTGGCAGCAGCATTCATAATGGATTGAAGAGGTGATAGACTATGTAGAGGTAAGCCAATGAGAAGGGAGTTGCAGTAGTCGAGGCGGGAGATGACCAGCGAGTGAATTAAGAGCTTTGTTGTGTCATTGGTTAGAAAGGGGCGTATTTTGGAGATGTTGCAGAGGTTGAGGCGGCAGGATTTGGACAGTGATTGGATGTGTTGCTTGAAGGGGAGTTCAGAGTCCAGGACTACACCTAGAACCTTGGTGTGTGGGGATGGGCTTATGGTTGTGCCATCGATTTTGACAGAGAGATCAGGGGAAGGGGCATATGGGGGAGGAAAAATGATAAGTTCGGTTTTGGATAGATTGAGTTTGAGGAAGTGGTGTGACATCCAGACTGATACATCTGATAGTAAATTAGTGATACGTGAGGAGACAGAGGGAGTGAGCTGAGGGGTAGAGAAAAAGATTTGGGTGTCGTCAGCATAGAGGTGGTATTGGAAGCCGTGGGAGGCTATCAGTTGACCCAGGGAGGAGGTATAGATTGAAAATAGGAGTGGTCCAAGAACAGAACCTTTGGAGACCCCAACAGAGAAAGGAAGAGGAGAGGAGGAAGTAGAGTTGTAAGAAACGCTAAAGGTGTGGTTGGATAAGTAGAAAGAGAACCATTGAAGAATACAGTCACGGAGACCAAAGGTGTGGAGTTTTTTGAGGAGGAGGGGGTGGTCAACCGTATCAAAGGCAGCAGAGAGGTCCAGGAGGAGAAGTACAGAATAATGTCGATTGGTTTTGGTAGATCGTTTGTTAGTTTTAGAAGAGCAGTTTCTGTGGAGTGTTGAGGACGAAATCCAGACTGAAGGGGATCAAGAAGGCTATTATCAGCGAGGTGGATACTCAAGGAGTTTGGATAAGAGGGGGAGCAAGGAGATGGGGCGTAGGTTGTTAGGATTGGATGGGTCCAGTGAGGGTTTTTTAAGTATGGGTCTGACAAGTGCATGTTTTAGAGAGTTGGGGAAGATGCCAGAAGAGAGGGAGAGATTGAAGATGTGGGTTAGAGAGTGTAGCATAGAGCCAGGGGGTGAACGTAGCATTTGTGAGGGAACAGGATCCAGAGGGCAGGTGGTAAGGTGGACATTACCAAGTAGTTTAGCAACTTCGTCTATAGTGGTGGGGTTGAAAGAGGGAAGTAATGATTGTGCCTGTGGGCATGACGTGTAAAGCATGGAGGGTAACAGAACAGTAGAGATCTCTGCGTGAAATGTATCAATCATCTGTTTGAAGTGATTAGCAATCTCCTGGGCAGTGAGTGAGTTGGCGGGTGGAGGCGGTGGAGGACGAAGTAGAGAGTTGAAAGTAGAGAAGAGTTGACGGGGACGGGATGATAGGTTGCTGATGAGAGTGATAAAATAGTTCTGCTTGGCAGAAAGGAGGCTGGAATTGTATTTTTGGAGGGCAGATTTATATTGGTTGAAATCTCTCTGAGACTTGGTCTTGCGCCACAGGCTATGTTTTTTCAGACTTCTAGTGACATCTGTTTGCCAAGGTTGAAGGGGTCGGGGCTTGATTCTGTGTGTAGTGAGGGGGGCCAGCGAGTCCAGAGAGGCTAGAAGTGAAGCGTTGTAGACAGAAGTGGCTAGGTTGGTGCAGGATAGGGGTGAGATTTTTTCATAGAGGTTGTCGATAGCAGAGTAGAGAAAAGAAGGGTTGAGAGGACATAGGTTTCTGTGGGTAACTTGTAGGCGGTTGGAGGGAGAGGAGCTGGAGTAGAGGCAGAGAGTGAAACGAATAAGGCAGTGATCAGAGGTGAGGGAATGGATAGTTAGAAAGGTTGCATGGAATGCAAAGGTTAAAGAAAACGAGGTCAAGGATTTTGCCTTCGGAGTGAGTAGAAGTGCATATCCACTGCTTCAGGTCAAAGGAGGAGGTTAGGCTGAGAAGTTTGGAAGGGGGCAGAGGTGTTCGTATTAATAGGGATGGTGAAGTCCCAGAGAATGATTGTGGGGATTTCGGAAGAAAGAAAGTAGGGTAGCCAGGCAGAGAAGTCATCAAGAACTGTTGATACTGTTCCAGGGGGCCTGTAGATCATGGCTATCCTTATGTCACGTACACACGACAGGACTTAAGTCCGGCAGACTTTCGACGGAGTTCTGACGGAGTTCTGACAGAGTTCTGACGGACTTTCCGAATGAACGGACTTGGCCACACACAATCACACCAAAGTCCGACGGATTTGAACGTGATGACGTATGACTGGACTAGAATAAGGAAGTTCATAGCCAGTAGCCAATAGCTGCCCTAGGGTCGGTTTTAGTCCGTCAGACTAGCACACACACGAGCGGATTTCTGGGTCCGGCAGAGTTCTGGCGGAAAAATTTGAAGCATGTTCCATTTCTAAAGTCTGTCAGACTTTTGTGAATCAAAAGTTCGTTGCAGCCCACACACGACCGAATAGTCTGCCAGAATCATTCCGTCAGACCTTTGATGTTGAAAAGTCCGCTCGTGTGTACGGGGCATTAGAGAAATTGGAGTGAAGAGACGAATGCAGTGTGCTTTGAAAGAGGAGAGTGACAGAGAGGGAGGTGGCTGAAGTACCTGGAAGGTGCTATGTGGGGCTAGAAGGATTCCAACACCTCCTCCCTTATGTCCATTGAATCTAGGGGAGTGAGTCCAAAGAAGACCACCATGGGATAGGGCCGCAGAAGACGCAGTGTCTGATTCGTGGAGCCAAGTTTCGGTGATGGCGAGTAGGTTAAATGAGTTGGCGATAAAGATGTCATGTAGAGAGGTGAGTTTGTTGCAGACAGAGCGGGAGTTCCAAAGGGCACATAGAGAAAGGGAGTCTGGTCTTGGGAAGAATAGAAATAGGAACTAAATTGTGTTGATTGCGGCTGCTGCCAGAGGGTGCAGGGTGATGGGTACAGTTTAATGATGGAGGTCCAGGGTTTGGGGATATATCTCCAGAGGTTAGGAGAAGCAGGAGGGTGAGGGAGGCAATATGGGAGTGAGATTTATATGAAGGGACGTGCCCCAGGGTCTTGGAGATTTTTAGTGTGTGTGGGTTTAGAATTAGCAGGAGTTGGTGGGTGCAGTAATAAGGAGAGGACAGAAGTGAGGGTGATATATATATATGCTGTGGGGGGGAGAAGTGGGGCGGAGTTGAGATAATTTTAGTATAGAGGACAGAGCTGTCAGAAGGAGTGGTAGAGAATGCATGTTATAAGGAGAAAGTGCTAAAGGGTTAAACGAGGTCACCAGGGCCAGATTAACCACTTAAGGACCGCCGTATTGCCATTGTACGTCAGCACAATGGCACAGGCAGGCACAATCACGTACATCTACGTGATTGCCTTCCAGCGGGTGGGGGGTCCGATCGGACCCCCTCCCGCTAGTTACGGCGGTCCGGTTCGTTCCAGGAGCGCTCCGTGATGAGGGGATGGCCGTTGGTTTTCGGCCACCCCCTCTGGATCGCTCCTGGCCAATGAGAAGCTTCCTCCCCTGTGTATTGTTTACACAGGAAGGAGGAAGTGATGTCATTCTCCTCGGGGCGGTCTTTTTGACCGGACTACGAGGAGAAGAGTAATAGTAAGTGTGCACCAACACTACACTGACATGTAGGTACACACAGGCACACAAACCCCCCCCCGATCCCCCCCCCGATCGCCCCCCCTCCCCCCCCAGTCACAGTGTCACTGATTGCATTGATCATTTCTTTACTGATCAATGCATTCAGTGTCAGTTGTGACAGTAAAAACTGTCAGGACAGTTAGTGTTAGGTCCAGGGTAGCCCCCTATCACCCCCCAATAAAGATTTAACCCCCTGATTGCCCCTAGAGTTAACCCTTTCACCCCCTTTTGCCAGTGTCACTAAGCGATCATTTTTCTGATCGCTGCATGTGTCGCTAGTGTCGCTAGGTAGCTAGTTATTTTTTTAGGTTCACCGCCAGGTTTTTATATCGCTAGGTACCCCGATATACTACCCAATAATGGTTTTAACCCCCTGATTGCCGCTAGTTAACCCTTTCACCCCCTTTTGCAGTGTCACTAAGCGATCATTTTTCTGATCGCTGCAATAGTGTCGCTACAGTCGCTAGGTAGCTAGTTATTTTTTTAGGTTCACCGCCAGGTTTTTATAGCGCTAGGTACCCCGATATACTACCCAATAATGGTTTTAACTCCCTGATTGCCGCTAGTTAACCCTTTCACCCCCTTTTGCCAGTGTCACTAAGCGATCATTTTTCTGATTGCTGCATGTGTCGCTAGGTAGCTAGTTATTTTTTTAGGTTCACCGCCAGGTTTTTATATCGCTAGGTACCCCGATATACTACCCAATAATGGTTTTAACCCCCTGATTGCCGCTAGTTAACCCTTTCACCCCCTTTTGCCAGTGTCACTAAGCGATCGTTAATCTGATCGCTGCATTAGTGTCGCTACAGTCGCTAGGTAGCTAGTTATTTTTTTAGGTTCACCGCCAGGTTTTTATAGCGCTAGGTACCCCGATATACTACCCAATAATGGTTTTAACCCCCTGATTTCCGCTAGTTAACCCTTTCACCCCCTTTTGCCACTGTCACTAAGCAATAATTTTTCTGAACGCTGCATCAGTGTCGCTAGTGTCGCTAGGTAGCTAGTTATTTTTTTAGGTTCACCGCCAGGTTTTTATAGCGCTAGGTACCCCGATATACTACCCAATAATGGTTTTAACCCCCTGATTGCTGCTAGTTAACCCTTTCACCCCCTTTCACCAGCGATCACAGTATAAGTGTCACTGGTGACGCTGGTTAGCCAGTTAGTTATTTAGGTTCCCCATCAGGTTTTTATATAGCGCCAGGGACCCCCATATACTACCTAATAAAAATTTGAACCCCCTGATTGCTCCTAGTTAACCCTTTCACCACTGATCACCGTATAAGTGTTACGGGTGACTCTGGTTAGTTTGTTTTTTATAGCATCAGGGCACCCACCATTTATTACCCAATAAAGGTTTAACCCCCTGATCACCCGGCGGGTGATATCAATTAGGTTTTAGGGTCAGGGTCTGCGTCGCCCCAGGCAGCGCTAGGTTAGTGCCAGTACCGCTAACACCCACACGCAAAGCATACACCTCCCGTAGTGGTATAGAATCTGAACAGATCAAGATCTGATCTGATCAGATCTATACTAGCATCCCCAGCAGTTCAGGGTTCCAAAAAAACGCATTGTTAGCGGGATCAGCCCAAATACCTGCTGGCACCTGCGTTTTGCCCCTCTGCCCAGCCCACCCAAGTGCAGTATCGATCGATCACTGTCACTTACAAAACACTAAACACATAACTGCAGCGATCGCAGAGTCAGGCCTGATCCCTGCCATCGCTAACAGGTTTTTTGGTAGCATTTTATATTCAAATCCGGAAGGCAGTGCTTGGTTTTCGGGGTCCCGTACGTGGCTAGGCTCCCAAAAAGTCCCCCACATGTGGTATCCCCGTACTCGGGAGAAGCAGCAGAATTTATTTTGGGGTGTAATTTGACTTCTGCCCATAGCATGTGTGAGCAATATATCATTTAGTGACAACTTGGTGCAAAAAAAAATAAAAGTTTGTAATATTCCCGCAACTTGTGGCAAAATATAAAATATTCCATGGACTCAACATGCCTCTCAGTAAATAGCTTGGGGTGTCTACTTTCCAAAATGGGGTCATTTGGGGGGGGGTTTGTGCTATTTTGGCATTTTATGGCCTTCGAAACTGTGATAGGTAGTGAGGAGTTAAATCAAAAATTTGCACCCTTAGAAATCCTGAAGGTGGTGATTGGTTTTCGGGGTGCCGTGCGCGACTAGACTCCCAAAAAGTCCCACACATGTGGTATCCCCATACTCGGGAGAAGTAGCGGAATATATTTTGGGGTGCAATTCCACATATAACCATGGCATGTGTGAGCAATATATCATTTAGTGACAACTTTTTGTAAAAATTTTTTTTTTTTTTTTTTTGTCATTATTCAATCCCTTAGGACAAAAAAAATAAATATTCAATGGGCTCAACATACCCATCAGCAATTTCCTTGGGGTGTCTACTTTCCAAAATGGGGTCATTTGGGGGGGGGTTTGTACTGCCCTGCCATTTTAGCACCTCAAGAAATGAGATCGGCAGTCATAAATTAAAAGCTGTGTAAATTCCAGAAAATGTACTCTAGTTTGTAGACGCTATAACTTTTGCGCAAACCAAAAAATATACGCTTATTGACATTTTTTTTACTAAAGACATGTGGCTGAATAAATTTTGCCCTCAATGTATGACTAAAATTTAGTTTATTCGATTTTTCTTATAACAAAAAGAAGAAAATATCTTTTTTTTTCAAAATTTTCGCTCTTTTTCCATTTATATCGCAAAAAAAAAAAATCGCAGAGGCAATCAAATACCATCAAAAGAAAGCTGTATTTGTGGGAAGAAAAGGACGCAAATTTCGTTTGGGTGCAATATTGCATGACCGCGCAATTACCAGTTAAAGCAGCGCAGTGCGAAATTGCAAAAAGACCTCTGGTCCTTAAGGTATTTATTGGTCCGGAGCTGAAGTGGTTAAGAACATCATGGGCCTGGTGCTGAGGATTTTGGTGGGGCCTTTTATGAACAGTAAATAAATCAAAATGCAAACAATTTTTTGTTATAACAAATACAATTAAAGAGAGAGAGGGAGGATGAGAGAGAGAGAAAGAGAGAGAGAGAGAGAGAAAGGGGATGAGAGAGGTGTGAGGGGTAAGGGAGGGAGGATGAGAGAGAAAGGGGGGGATGAGAGAGAGAGGACGCACGTGAGCATGTGTGGGAATGACATCAACGCAGCCTGGCCAAGGCAAGTGACCGAAGGCACAGAACCTAGAAGAAAGATCGGGTGAAGATGGAAGTGCCCGGGCCCCCGGCGGGTTGATCACAGCACAGCACTGGAGTGTTCAGTCTGACAGGTATGTGTACCCTAATGTGCTAATATGCTGTGCATACTTGTACATTATGGCATAACCTACCCCAGGGCCTCTAAAAAGTTGTAATGTTAGAAAAGTTTACTACCGCTTTAATATCACAGGAGCCTCTCATGGGGCCCCTACTGACCCTGTGGCCCTTGGGCAGTGACTAAGTACATAGTTATCAACATTTCAAAAATATTTTCAGGGACGCTTTTTTTAAGTTTTTTAAGTTTGAAGTGCTATATTTAGTATGTTCCTCTATACATCACAATAGTAATTACAAAATTTAATAAGTACTAATAATGGGGCAGAACAAATATGAGGACTGTGAGATTTCCTTTAGTTGAACTGACAAAAGTGCCCATTCCAGAGCTGGTAACATTGAGGATATTCAGTATATATTTAAAGAACAGTTTTTGTGGGTAAGAGGCATAGGGGGGAGTATGGATGGTATAAATGTGGGAAGTATGTGCAGGGGAGGGAGAGGAATGTGGAGGGTCTAACAGTGGGCACTATGTACATGAGAGGAGTGCAGAGGGTATGGCAGAAGGCACTATGTACAGGAGAGGAGTGTGAAGGGTATGACAATGGGCAGTATGAACAGCAGAGGAGTGTAGAGGGTATGACATTGGGCACTATGTATAAGAGAAGAGTGTGGAGGGTATGACAGTGAGCAATATGTACAGGAGTGCGGAGGGTATGACAGTGGGCACTATGTACAGGAGAGAAGTGTGTAGTGGTTAAGCGGGCCAGACATGGATTGAAATTACACCAATTAAGCAGAGACCAGCCATAGTCGATCTATGTATGGGCTAGCTGGTTTTACACAAGTCAACCTATTAACCGACTTGAGTACAACCAGCCTGTCAGGTTTTCCCCAAAACAATCAGTGCTGCCAGCCATAGTTAGCAACACTAATCATTGTATTCACTGGCAGAACACAATAACACTGCGGGAGTGATCGCCCCATTCACAGGTCAGCAGGTGAGAGGGTGTGTGGGGACAGGCTGGGGAGAGATACTAGTCAGTCCCTGGGTAGGCACTGGTTAGTATCAGAGCCAGATACACACAGGTTACATACGCTATGATCGTTAGAGCGAGAGCAATAATTCTAGCACTAGACCTCCTCTGTAACTCTAAACATGTAACCTGTAAAAAAAATTTAAGCATCGCTTAGTACACAACAAAAAATCGTCCTAACTTTAGTGTTTTTTTTTATCAATGAAACAGTTTCTTTCCCAAAAAAACGTTTGAAAAATTGCTGCGCAAATATCGTGTAACATAAAAAGTTGCAAAGACCACCATTTTATTCCATAGGGTGTCTGCTAAAACAATATATAATGCTTGGGGGTTCTGAGTCATTTTCTAGCATAAAAAAAATGATGATTTTTACATGTAGGAAAGAAGTCTCAGAATGGGCCTGGGTGGCAAGGGGTTAATTATCATAAGTAATATACAAATAATTATTATAAGCTCTGTGAATTCATCCTCTCAGTCTGCTGCAGAGTGTTCCAGCTTGTATTTATACTGCCGCTCTGTATGCAGCTTCTGACAGGCTATGCAAGGAGCCCCGTATCTCTGGAACCATAGAGGATAGCAGCCCCATATTTTAACCAGTGCTGGAGTGGGTCTTTAGCTACCTACCCCCCCCCCCCCCCCCCACATGTCAGGTCCCTGTGACTCCTGATCGCCGAGCTACAATCCTCAAAGTCGATTTTTGTTTTTTATATTTTTATTTATTTATTTTTTTTGATTAATTTTTTGGGGGAAAATGGGCCTATCTTGAGAAAGGGGCCTGGAGCTGCAGCTCCAATAGCCCCTATGTTAATCCGGCCCTGGAGGTCACCTGCTGTCTTTGCGGGGTTTTTCTAAGTATTTTCTTGTGTACCTTCGCTTTGTGCATTCGCTGAAGTGCAGAGTCAGAAGTGCTTCCACTTATTGAAATCCCCCCCACTTGGAGAAAGACCCCCAGTTGCAAGTGTGCCCCCAGCACATGTATGAGTAATACACCATTGTTTTACTGAATGATGTACATTAGTTCTGTTTTTTAGTTAGGTTACTCAGCGCTGTTAATGTTTGATTTATCTTTTTAATTGAACATCGTTTCATTTGAAAGCACAGGAACTTATTGGTTCCTTGTGCTGCCTCTCCCTCTTTCAGTCTAAGCTCTGCTGTACAGGGGCTGCAAGAGGCTGACACCAAGCTGACCCCCCAGTCCTTTAACAACCAGTGACATCACAGACTCCATTCGCTTGCATGGCTAGGAATCCCCAGACTTCCCTTCTTATTCATACCAGGCACTTTGGATTTTGGGGAACCCCATGCAAAAAAAAAAAAAAAATGGCCCGAGGTCCCCCAAAAATCAATACAAGCTCTTTATCCAAATACACAGCCTGGCAGGCCAAGGCCTCCTGAAACCTCCCAGGTCACATGCCCTCAAGATAGGGAGGTACCTTTCCAGGAAGGAAACACACATGTCCCCATGTTGAAGAGAACAAGGGCCTCCTCCACGCAACCCTAGCCCAGTGGTTGTAGGAGGGGGTCTGCAGACGGTGGGCTTATGAGTACCCAGGTATGTTCAGCTCATCACTATTTTTCGCACTTTTTCCTTTCTCTTTTCTTGCTGACCTCTCACATCAATTGATATGTCCACTAGATGTTAATAACCTTTAACCATTTATTGTTACAGAAGCCCTATGGGCTCATACCTATCACTACTGACCTTTGAAGGGAGTCACCCATCTCAGTTGATGTTCTCCTATTCCTGTTCTCTTGGCCCTCCCTTCACCTGCATTGCTATCACCCCAGCTCCCGGGGGTGGTTGCTCTTCACCCCCCGAAAATAAGACTGGGTCTTATATTAATTTTGGCTACAAAAAAGACCCAATTGTGATAATAATAAATATCTTATCTACAAATTTTGTTTGATTCATTCTACCCAAGTGTTGTGTCTCAGATAAAATCCCATTTCCCTCTATCTCCCCTCCCCCCCCCCCCCCCCTTATCAAATATTAGGGATGGAGACATGTGTACTGTACAGTCATGGTCTCATATAAAGCCCCAACAATTTCCTTGTTTTATAGACTGCCAAAAAGTCCCACACATGTGGTATCCCCGTACTCAGGAGAAGCAGAAGAATTCATTTTGGGGTGTCATTTCCCATATACCCATGGCACGTGTGAGCAATATATCATTTAGTGACAATTTTGTGCAAAAAAAAAAATGTGCAATGTTCCCGCAAGTTGTAGCAAAATATTAATTATTCCATGGACTCAGCATGCCTCTCAGCAAACAGCTTGGGTGTCTACTTTCCAAAATGGGGTCATTTGGGGGGGGGTTTTGTGCCATCTTGGCATTTTATGGCCTTCAAATCTGTGATAGATAGTGAGGAAGTGAAATCCCCATTTTACGATCTTAGAAATCCTGAAGGTGGTGATTGGATTTTGGGCCCCGTACACGGCTAGGCTCCCAAAAAGTCCCACACATGTGGTATCCCCGTACTCAGGAGAAACAGCAGAATTTATTTTGGGGTGTCATTTCACATATGCCCATGGCATGTGCGAGCAATATGTAATTTTCCTGTAACTTGTGGCAAAATATAAAATATTCTATGAACTCGGCATGCCTCTCGGCAAATAGCTTGGGGTGTCTACTTTCCAAAACGGGGTCATTTGGGGGAATTTTGTGCCATCTTGTCATTTTATGGCCTTCGAAACTGTGATAGGTAGCGAGGAGTGAAATCAAATTGTACACCCTTAGAAATCCTGAAAGAGGTGATTGGTTTTCGGGGGCCCCGTACGCGGCTAGGCTCCCAAAAAGTCCCACACATGTGGTATCCTCATACTCAGGAGAAGCAGCAGAATGTATTTTGGGGTGCAATTCCACATATGCCCATGGCATGTTTGAGCAATATATAATTTAGTGACATCTTTGTGTACTTTGTGTACCTTCCAAAATGGGGTAATTTGGGGGGGGGGGATTAGTACTGCCCTGCCATTTTATTACCTCAAGAAATGGGATAGGTTGTCATAAACTAAAAGCTGTGTAAATTCCAGAAAATATACCTTTTACGCAAACCAATAAATATACGCATATTGACATATTTTTTTTACCAAAGACATGTGGCTGAATACATTTTGAACTAAATGTATGACTAAAATTGAGTTTATTGGATTTTTCTTCAAACAAAAAGTATAAAATATCTTTTTTTCAAAATTTTCTGTCTTTTTCAGTTTATATCGCAAAAAAAACCGCAGAGGCAATCAAATACCATCAAAAGAAAGCTCTATTTGTGGGGGGAAAAAAAAGACACAAATTTAGTTTGGGTACAACATTGCATGACCGCGCAATCAGGGCCGTTTTTAAGGCAGGGCAAAATTGGCAGCTGCCCTGGGCCCCATCATTGTTGTGGGGCCCAAAGCAGCTGTCTCCTACTTGCCAACTAGACCAGTTTAAATTCCCTTGTCCCATGAAATTTTAGTCCTGTGTTGTGTCTCAAAATCTCAGTGTGAAGTTCTGTTGCTAATCAGTAATCAGTGTAAATCCCTCCTTACATTGGTGGTCAGTGTAAATCGTCTCATTACATTGAGGCTTGGTGTACAATCCTTTTATTCACACTAGTGGCCAGTGTGAAGGTCCCCCTTACATTAGTGGTCAGTGTAAATTCTTCATTACATTAGTGGTCAGTGTAAATCCCCCTAAGCCCTTGTACACACGGTCGGACATTCCGACAACAAAATCCGTCGGATTGTGTCCGAAACTTGTGTTGCATACACACGGTCGGACAAAGTTGTCGGAAAATCCGATCGTTCGTAACGTGATGACGTTATTTCGTTATGACAGGTCTACGTTCAGGCTAGTAGCCAATAGCTTTGGTCTAGGAATTTGATCTGAGCATGCGTGGCACTTTGTCCGATCGGAATTCTCTACAAACTATTGGACAAAGTCTGATCGGATCATGTTGTCGGAAAATTTTATAGCCCAGCTCTAAAACTTTGTCGGTCGGATATTCCAACGGAAACAGTCCGATGGAGCCCACACACGGTCAGATTATCCAACAGCACGGTCCGATCGGACATTTTCCGTCGGAATGTCCGACCGTGTGTACAAGGGCTTACATTGGTGGTCAGTGTAGAAGTGTCACCTTACGTTGGCGGTCAGTACAAATCTCCTCGACAATGGTTGTCAGTGTAAATTCCCCCTTACATGGAGGTCATTGTATATTCCCCCTAAAGCCGCGTGCACACGGGCGGATTGTATGGCCTACTTAGTCCGCCGAAACACATTTCAGCGGACAGTCCGCTCGTGTGTGGGCTTCAGTTGACTTTTTCAGCGTGCAGTCTGGCGTACTAAGTATTTCGGAATTTCCGTAATACTGTCCGTCATACTTTGGTTTCAGCGGACAATCCGCTCGTGAGTAGGCTAGTTCGACGGACTAAGAATGGCGCATGCCCAGAAAGGATTTACACGGCGGAAGGGTGCATTGCTGTGTATTGGACTTCCTATTTCTAGTCCCGTCGTACGTGCTGTACACGTCATCGCGCAAGCTTTCGATGGACTGTTTGTGCATCCGTGTGTGGTCAAGTCCGTTCATTCGAAAGTATGACGGACTGTCCGTCGGATTGTATGACGGACTAAGTAGGCCATACAATCCGCCCGTGTGTACGCGGCCTTACACTGGTGGTTGGTGTAAATGTACTTATTACATTGGTGTCAGTGTAGAAATCCCTCTTTATATTGATGGGTTAGCGTAAATACCCGTTACATGGTGGTCAGTGGAAATTTCCCCTCACATTGGTGGTAAGTGTAAATCCCCCCCACCCCAAATTGATGGTCAAGCATTGTAAATTGGTGTAGAATCCCCCACTATATACTTGCCAAAGATTTCCAGTTTTGCTCTACATGATTCAGAATTTGCCACAGTGTATTGCCTCCTAACTAATCCCATCAACCTACCACCCATCAACCTACCACTGCCACTGATCCCATCAACCCCTCAGCATTGCCACTGATCACCCCCCCCCAGCCTTGCCACTGACCCCCCCAGCATTGCCACTAATCACCCCCCAGCATTGCCACTGATCCCAGGAGTCCTAGGATCCCTAGGAGTTTTCTGTCTATTGATGGGTCTGCTCACCTCCCCAGTCCATGGTGTGCAGGCAGTGAGGAGATGATGTGCTGTAACCTCTAGCAACCAATCAGTGAGTAGTAATGATATGCACTAACCTCTTGCAACCAATCATTGAGCGGTAAGGATATGTAGCAACCTCTAGCAACCAATCACTGAGCAGTAATAATGTGTAGTAACTTCTAGCAACCAATTAATGAGTGGTAAGGATGTGCAGTAACCCCTAGCAACCAATTAGTGAGCAGTATTGTTGTACAGTAATCTCTAGCAACCAATCAGCAAGCAGAAGTCATGTGCTGTAACCTCTAACAGTCAGTCAGTGAGTGGTAATGATACACTGTAACCTCTGGCAACCAATCGTATTAGCTGCCTGATCTGATTCAGTAAACTGATTTTGAGTCTAGCTTCTATTTATTGTTAACTCAGAGCAGGTGGAAAGCAAAATGACATGGAAGGGGGCCCAAGAAAATGTTTTCCCAGGGTCCAATCAATATTAAAGACAGCCCTGTGCGCAATTACCAGTTAAAGCAGTGCAGTACCAAATTGTAAAAAGTGCTTTGGTCATTGAGCAGCCAAATCCTCCGGGGCTGAAGTGGTTAATGTAATCTGCCCCAGTGTCTGCAGCTATATACCTGATTTCAGAGTGCTGATCGTTGCTCACATGACCGGCCAGCTCTTTCCTCACATGGCCTGACAGCTGCAGTGGGTGGGGCTGAGATTCCCCCGCTGATGTCAGTCAGGAGGGGAGGAGAGAGGTGGCGGGTCACATGAGTACTGATCGGCGCTCTGAAATCAGGTATGTAGCTGCATTTTTTTTTATTTATAAGGCACAGACACTGGGGCAGATTACATTAATTAATTAATTAAATTAATAGCAAATTGTAATTTTACAAGCAGGACGGGAGGGAGAAGGGGAGGGCATGATACGGAGCTTGGGGGGGGGAGATGACAGAGTAGGACAGAAGACACAGCGGATGAAGGAGGCACATAAACTGACCACGGTGTCAGGGCTCAGCACCCATGATAAACCATGGTCAGTTGGAGATGTGCCTCCTCCTCCTCTCTCCAATCAGGCACCCACGTGGAGTCAGTGACCTCATCATCCCCTCCCTCCTCATCACTGGAGCAAACCTGGCAGTATGCTGCAGCTGGGGGAACATGACTGCCAGATTGCTGTCCTTCTTGGGCATCCCCTCTCTCTGGGCTCACATTACTGACTTCCTCTAGCTGGGTATCATCATCAGAGCCTTCAAAACACAGGGCATCCTCCTGGAGCATGTACCCAACACTGCTCAAACAGTTCGGCGGACTCCTCAGGAGGACTTTGTGGGGCTAGGGAAGGAGTGGCTGGTGCCATTGAGCCAAGGGAAGAGGCCGCGTTGGCAGCTGCTTTGCCAGACAAAGAACCTTGAGCCTGGGTGAGAGAGGATGAAGCAGATGAGGATAGCTTGGTCATCCACTCCACCAAATCTTCGGCATGTTCCAGCTCAACGTGGCCAGCTGATGAAAAAAAGGACAAGTGTGTCCCATGGCCACGTGCTGATGAGGATACACTGTGTCCACGACCAGCACTGTTGCCTCTAGACACAGAGCCTGCTTGCCCTCTTTTATTGGCTCGTGACTGTCTGTCTCTCCTTGTTGGCCTTCCAGACATACTAATGGCCTGCAGGGAGATGTAGCTGCACAAAGCTGGGACGTATATACTGCAGCTAGCAGAATCAACTGCCTGCCTGTAGTATTATTAGTGTGAGAACACCAGCAATTGGGGTAGCTTTATGTGCACACTGTGCAGAGTACACAGTACACCAACTGTAATTACTGCAGCTGCCTGCCTGTGGTATAGGCTCAGAATGACACCAGCAATTGGGGTAGCTTTATGTGCACACTGTGCAGAGTACACAGTACAATAAGTGTAATTACTGCAGCTGCCTGTAGTATAGGATCAGAAGAACACCAGCAATTGGGGTAGCTTTAGGTGCACACTGTGCAGATGACAAAATACACCAACTGTAATTGCTAAAACTGCCTGCTGATAGGATCAGCAGAACATAAGCAATTGGGGTCGCTTTAGGTGCACACTGTGCAGATGACACAATACACCAACTGTAATTGCTAAGGCTGCCTGCTGATAGGATCAGCAGAACACCAGCAACTGGGGTAGCTTTAGGTGCACACTGTGGAGATGACACAATACACCAACTGTAATTGCTACAGCTGCCTGCGGATAGGATCAGCAGAACACCAGCAATTGGGGTAGCTTTAGGTGCACACTGTGCAGATGACCCAATACACCAACTGAAATTGCTAAAGCTGCCTGCTGATAGGATCAGCAGAACACCAGCAATTGGGGAAGCTTTAAGTGCACACTGTGCAGATGACACAATACACCAACTGTAATTGCTACAGCTGCCTGCGGATAGGATCAACACAATACCAGCAATTGGGGTAGCTTTAGGTGCACACTGTGCAGATGACACAATACACCAACTGTAATTGATAAAGCTGCCTGTGGATAGGATCAGCAGAACACCAGCAATTGGGGTAGCTTTAGGTGCACACTGTGCAGATGACACAATACACCAACTGTAATTGCTACAGCTGCCTGCGGATAGGATCAGCAGAACACCAGCAATTAGGGTAGCTTTAGGTGCACACTGTGCAGATGACAATACACCAACTGAAATTGCTAAAGCTGCCTGTGGATAGGATCAGCAGAACACCAGCAATTGGGGTAGTTTTAGGTGCACATTGTGCGGATGACACAATACACCAACTGTAATTGCTACAGCTGCCTGCGGATAGGATCAACACAACACCAGCAATTGGGGTAGCTTTGGGTGCACACTGTGCAGATGACACAATACACCAACTGTAATTCTACAGCTGCCTGCGATATAGAATCAGCAGAACACCAGCAATTGGGGTAGCTTTAAGTGCGCACTGTGCAAAGGACACAATACACAGGAGCGGATCTAGCTATACTGAATACAGTGTGTATATATATATATATATATATATATATATATATACACACACACACACACGCACACACACACACCACCTAGGATGCATATATATATATATACACAATACACTGACTACAGCTAACTGACTAGCCTCCTGCCTGCTCTATCTAACTCAAATGAAATGACACTGTCTCTCTGTCTATCTCTCTCCGTCGCCGCAACACACTACACAAGGCCACCACGCAGTCGGCCTTATATAGTGTGGGGCGTGTACTAAACCCCCTGAGCCACCCTGGCTTTGGCCAATTATGGCTCTCTGTACAGACGGCGCTGTGATTGAACAAGCATGCGGGTCATAGTGCATGCTTGGCCAATCATCAGCCAGCAATGCATGCAGTGAATTATGGGCCGTGATGCACCACTTGAATTTGGCGCGAACGACCAACAATGTTCGGAATTCTCCGAACGGACGAACAGATAATGTTCGAGTCGAACATGGGTTTGGCTCGAACACGAAGCTCATCCCTAGCTACCATATTGTAAACTCAATTTTATTCCTATCTGGGTGTGGCAGCGAGTGATACAGATATTCTTCAGGCTGGGTTTCACACGTAGGCGAATTGGATCTGGGTTTCCCCGCATCCAATTTGCATAGCAGGAGAATGTGACCAGCTCTCTATGGAGCCGGTTCACATATCTCTAGGACGGCTGCGGAGCGCACTGCGGAGCGCACTGCACAGAAACACTGTGTGTCTTTAGCTCAGTTTCAGAGCCGAATTCATGCAAAGATTCGGCCCTGATTTGTCCCAGAACTGAAGAATGGGGACACACAGCGTTCCTGTGCGATCCATAGCCGGTTCCAGTGTGAACCGAGCCTAAAAGCTTAGAATTGCAACATAAAATGCTATGAATGGGACGAGTTTCCAATAAAACATGTGGTGGTAGCTACGTTTTGTGTGTGTGTGAAGGACCTTCCAGCACCTGCCTCCGTCAGGATATAGCTTCCTCCACTCTGGAATCAGTAAATGGGTATTGAAGCTGTGCATTGCACCCAAGGACTAGACGACACTAGCTTAGGTGCAAACTGGAACTCCCATTATTGTAAATTCACAAAGAATATTTAGCACACAAGATCAGGTAAGAGCTTGATCACATTACCCTAACAATGCAAACTGTAACCAGTAGTCTCATTAGCACATCTAAGGAAAAACCAACAGTGATCTAATTGACAACTAGTCACTGAGACAAGCCTAGGTAACCCGGGACACTGCCCACCCGGACAATGCTTTGATCAGGAATGCCATCTTACCTCTGAATGTCCGGCATCAGTCTACAGCAGTCTATGAGACAAAGCTCAAACAATGTTTTTAGCAGTCTGAAAAAGTGGAATTGAATTTATCTTCATAGATTTCTTAAGGGATATTGCAACAATCATCATTTTATTCTCTAGGGTTTCTGCTATAAAAAAAAAAATATATATATATATATATATATAATATTTGGGGGTTCGAGTCATTTTCTAGCAAAAAATATTAATTTAACCACTTCCGGATCACGGCACGCCCATATACATCCCTACTTTGAGGAGGAATATCGTTGTTATGGCAGCAGCTAGCTGCCATAACCCCGGTATCTTCTTGTTAGGCCGGCGGTCCGCTACAAGATAAAAGGTGTCCTCCGCCGTTTACCGGAGCCGTCGGCAGCGGCGGAGGCGATCGTGTCCTCTCTGTTGCTGGGTATGGAGAGGAGTGAGGGGAAGATCTTCCCCCCACACGTCTCCAAGACACTGCAGGGTGGAAGCAACATCAAAACGTCATTTACGCCCATACCTCTTAACCACTGCCTCACGCCCATATACGTCGGCAGAATGGCATGGCTGGGCACAATCACGTACCGGTACGTGATTCTTTCAGTGCCCAGCCGTGGGTCGGGAGTGCGCCGCCAGCGGCACGCTCCCGACCCGGTCCTGTGCTCCGTGACCGTGGCCGCGGGACCAGCGGACCCAATCGCCGCTGGTGTCCTGTGATCGGGTCACAGAGCTGAAGAACGAGGAGAGATCTGTGTAAAGAAACCTCTCCCCATGCTTCCCTGTGTGGCTGTCACCGATCGTCTCTTCCCTTTTATAGGAAAGGACGATCAGTGAAATCACAAGCCAGGCCAATAAAAAAAAAAAAAATGGTGCATTTAAATAGCAGTGATTGCTGTATAAATGACAATGGTCCTAAAAATGTGTCAAAAATGACAGCTGTGTCCGCCATAATGTCGCAGTCACAATAAAAATCGCTGATCACCGCCATTACTAGTAAAAAAAAAATATTAATAAAAATGCTATAAATCTATCCCCTATTTTGTAAACGCTATAACTTTTGCGCAAACCAATCAATAATGGTTAATTGCGATTTTTTTTTTTTTTTTTACCAAAAGTATGTAGAAGAATACGTATCGGCCTAAACGGAGGAAAAAAAATGTTTTTATATATATTTTTTGGGGATATTTATTATAGCAAAAAGTAAAAAATAATGCATTTTTTTTTTTTAAATTGTCGCTCTATTTTTGTTTATAGCGCAAAAAAATAAAAACTGCAGAGGTGATCAAATACCACCAAAAGAAAGCTCTAGTTGTGGGGAAAAAAGGATGACAACTTTGTTTGGGAACCACGTCGCACGACCGCGCAATTGTCAGTTAAAGCGACGCAGTGCCGAATCGCAAAAAGGGGCCTGGTCCTTTGGCTGCAAATTGTTCCGGGGCTTAAGTGGTTAAAGGGCCATTTTTTTTAAATCCTCTTTTTAATGAAAAAAAAATTTTTTATTGCATTTTAGTGTAAATATGAGATCTGAAGTCTTTTTGACCCCCCAGATCTCAAATTTAAGAGGTCCTGTCATGCTTTTTTTTCTATTACAAGGGATGTTTACATTCTTTGTAATAGGAACAAAAGTGACACTTTTATTTTTTTTAAACGGTGTAAAAATAAAAAATAAGAGGTAAAATAAATAAGAATTTTTTTTTTTTAATTTAAACCCATCGAGCTCGCGTGCAGAAGCGAACACATACGTGAGTAGCGCCCGCATATGAAAATGGTGGTCAAACCACACATGGGAGGTATCGCCGCGATTGGTAGAGCGAGAGCAATAATTTTAGCATTAGACCTTCTCTGTAACTCAATACATGCAACCTGTAGAATTTTTATAAACGGCACCTATGGGGATTTTTAGGGGTAAAAGTTTGTCGCCATTCCACGAGCGGGCGCAATTATAAAGTGTGACATGTTGGGTATCAATTTACTCAGCTTAACATTATTATTTCACAATATATAAAAAAATTGGGCTAACTTTACTGTTGTCTTATTTTTTTAATTAAAAAAAGTGTATTTTTTTCCCAAAAAAGGCTTGCTTGTAAGACCGCTGCGCAAATACGGTGTGACAGAAAGTATTGCGGCCACCATTTTATTCTCTAGGGTGTTAGAAAAAAAATTATAATGTTTGGGGGTTCTAAGTAATTTTCTAGCAAAAAAAAAATGTTTTTAACTTGTAAACAACACATCTAAAAAAGAGGCCCAGTCCTTAAATGGTTAAACTAATTTAAAGTTCCAGAAAAGGCCTGGTCAGCAAGTGGCTTAAATTGTATTTTTACCAAAGAATAGGCATTTTAAAAATGGCTGCGCAAATATTGTGTGACAAAAAAATTGCGACTACCAACCATTTTTTTTTTTTTTCCAGGGCCTTTGCTTTCAGAAAATCTATAATGTTTGGGTGTTCTAAATAATTATCTAATTAAAAAAAAAAATGCAGATGTTTACATAAATGAGAGAAATGTAATAATTTGTTTGGGCAGCTAGTGGTTAAAGTGTATGAAAAGACAACGTGGTTTTGAAAGCTTTGGCTGGAGTAGGGAAGGATTAGGCCCTTTTGTTCGGGTTTGTATGTGTTCCCGTAAAGGAGATTTAGCCTCTGTGATGACCATTGTCACAGAGAGAGTGATGGGAAATCTGACATTTTAGATTCGTCACTAGAGCAAGAGGTAAGGGAGAATCCTCCACCCGTCCATCCACCCATTCACACATCTCCTCTTCAACGCATTCACACATCTCCTCTTCAACGCATTCACACATCTCCTCTTCAACCCATCCACACATCTCCTCTTCAACCCATCCACACATCTCCTCTTCAACCCATCCACCCATCTCCTCTTCAACCCATCCACCCATCTCCTCTTCAACCCATCCACACATCTCTTCAACCCATCCACACATCTTCTCTTCAACCCATCCACACATCTCTTCAACCCATCCACACATCTTCTCTTCAACCCATCCACCCATCTCCTCTTCAACCCATCCACCCATCTCCTCTTCAACCCATTCACCCATCTCCTCTTCAACCCATCCACCCATCTTCTCTTCAACCCATCCACCCATCTTCTCTTCAACCCATCCACCCATCTTCTCTTCAACCCATCCACCCATCTTCTCTTCAACCCATTCACCCATCTCCTCTTCAACCCATCCACCCATCTCCTCTTCAACCCATCTTCTCTTCAACCCATCTTCTCTTCAACCCATCCACCCATCTCCTCTTCAACCCATCTTCTCTTCAACCCATCTTCTCTTCAACCCATCCACCCATCTTCTCTTCAACCCATCCACCCATCTTCTCTTCAACCCATCCACCCATCTTCTCTTCAACCCATCCACCCATCTTCTCTTCAACCCATTCACCCATCTCCTCTTCAACCCATCCACCCATCTCCTCTTCAACCCATCTTCTCTTCAACCCATCTTCTCTTCAACCCATCCACCCATCTCCTCTTCAACCCATCCACCCATCTCCTCTTCAACCCATCCACCCATCTCCTCTTCAACCCATTCATCCATCTCCTCTTCAACCCATCCACCCATCTTCTCTTCAACCCATCCACCCATCTCCTCTTCAACCCATCCACCCATCTCCTCTTCAACCCATCCACCCATCTCCTCTTCAACCCATTCACCCATCTCCTCTTCAACCCATCCACCCATCTTCTCTTCAACCCATCCACCCATCTTCTCTTCAACCCATCCACCCATCTTCTCTTCAACCCATCCACCCATCTTCTCTTCAACCCATTCACCCATCTCCTCTTCAACCCATCCACCCATCTCCTCTTCAACCCATCTTCTCTTCAACCCATCTTCTCTTCAACCCATCCACCCATCTCCTCTTCAACCCATCCACCCATCTCCTCTTCAACCCATCCACCCATCTCCTCTTCAACCCATCCACCCATCTTCTCTTCAACCCATCCACCCATCTTCTCTTCAACCCATTCACCCATCTCCTCTTCAACCCATCCACCTATCTTCTCGTCAACCCATCCACCCATCTTCTCTTCAACCCATCCACCCATCTCCTCTTCAACCCATCCACCCATCTCCTCTTCAACCCATTCACCCATCTCCTCTTCAACCCATCCACCCATCTTCTCTTCAACCCATCCACCCATCTTCTCTTCAACCCATCCACCCATCTCCTCTTCAACCCATCCACCCATCTTCTCTTCAACCCATTCACCCATCTTCTCTTCAACCCATCCACCCATCTTCTCTTCAACCCATCCACCCATCTCCTCTTCAACCCATTCACCCATCCCCTCTCCCACCCATCCACCCATCCCCTCTCACACCCATTCACCCATCCCCTCTCACACCCATCTCCTCTCCCACCCATCTCATCTCTCACCCATCTCCTCTCTCACCCATCCTTCCCAGAGTCTCATTAAGTGAACTCCATTCTCTCCTGTCCTGGATCTGAATTTTAGACCGACCAGAGGTCACTTATCCTCCATCACCAGGAAGAGAGAAGAAGAATGTCTGCAACAATTAAAAATGAGACTCCCTATCATTTTTCCTACTGCTATTCATACCAGGTTGCACTGAACAGCGTCAAGGTAAGTTCACCTGATTATGTACACACATTTGTCAGGTTGTGAGATTTGTTGTTGACCACTTCAGCTCTGGAAGGTTTAACCGCCTTCATGACCAGGCCATTTTTTGCAATGCATTACTGGCAATTGGACAGTCATGCGATCTACTCGCTAGGGGGAGAACCTCTGGAGTGATCTAGGATGGAAAAGAACCTGGGGGTCCTAGTAGATGATAGGCTCAGCAATGGCATGCAATGCCAAGCTGCTGCTAACAAAGCAAACAGAATATTGGCATTAAAAAGGGGATCAACTCCAGAGATAAAACGATAATTCTCCCGCTCTACAAGACTCTGGTCCAGCCGCACCTGGAGTATACTGTCCAGTTCTGGGCACCAGTCCTCAGGAAGGATGTACTGGACTACAAAGAAGGGCAACAAAGCTAATAAAGGGTCTGGAGGATATTAGTTATGAGGAAAGGTTGTGAGCTCTGAACTTATTCTCTCTGGAGAAGATGCGCCTGAGAGGGGATATGATTTCATTATATAAATACCGGACTGGTGACCCCACAATATACAAATACCATACTGGTGACCCCACAATATACAAATAACGTACTGGTGACCCCACAATATACAAATGCGGTACTGGTGACCCCACAATATACAAATACGGTACTGGTGACCCCACAATATATAAATACCATACGGTGACCCCACAATAGGAAGAAAACTTTTTCACGGAAGGGAATCTAAAAAGACTTGTGACCACTCAGTAAAATTCAAAGAAAAGCGGTTTAACCTTAAACTACGTAGAGGGTTCTTTACTATAAGAGGATGTGGAATTCCCTTCCACAGGCGGTGGTCTCAGCAGGGGGCATCAATAGTTTCAAGAAACTATTAGATAAGCACCTGAACGACCACAACATACAGGGATATACAATGTAATACTGACATATAATCACACACATAGGTTGGACTTGATGGCCTTGTGTCTCTCTTGTGTAACTCTGTACCCAACTGAGATTTGTATAATCTTTTTCACGCAAATGTTTTCTTTTGGTTGTATTTGATCACTACTGGGTTTTTCTTATTTTTTTGCAATATAAATGAATAAAGACCCCAAATTTTTGAAACAAAAACAATATTTTTACATAATTTTTATATAATTTCTTCATAAACGTTAATTAAATTATATCCTGCTGCATGTTTTTGATAAAAGGAAAAATCCCAATAAGTGTATATTGATTGTATTTGCTTGAAAGTTAAAGGGTGGTATTGCAGCAGCTGAAAGATACAGAAGGTTCTACTACTGACTCCCGTTTGGCTCAGGGTTGTGGTGCAGCCCCACTGAACTCAATGGGAGAGAATGGCAGGCGGTGCCACCTGTCATACTCTGCACCCCAAGTTAAAAATTGTGTGGCATGTGTATAGCCCTGTCTGGCTGTATTGTTTGGATCCAGTTTGGTTTTTACTGCTCCCCCCAGATGCCCATGTAAATGAGCCCTTAATGCAGCCTTCAATGGTTTTATTTATAATGTTGCTGCTAAATATCTAATGATCCTGTCAATTCCCCTTAGATCCTGTTTGAATCTGACTACACCAAGCATGGAAGCAGGTCTGTGCTGGTGTTGTCATGTCCCTGGGCATGGTGCTCAGATGTACAGGATGCCATGCCGACACAGCGTACCTGTACTTGCATAGTCAATTTGGCAGCCTATTTCAGCCCTGCTGCCTTAAATGACAGCAACCATGCCCACCCATCCAGCCCTACTTTTTTGAATGACAGCAGCCACCCCCCACCCAGGCCTTCTTAGTTGAATGACAGCAGCCACCCCCCTACCCATCCCTATTCTTTAAAATAATAGAAGGCACTCCCCCACCCATCCCTGTTCTTTTGAATGATAGCAGCCACTCCCCTGCCCAGCTCTGTTGAATGTCAGCAGTTATTCCCCCCCACCCAGCTCTGTTAAGTGACAGCAGCCATTCCCCTGCCCAGACCTGTTCTTTCAAATAACAGCAGCCACTCCCCCACTTAGACCTAGTCTTTGAAATGATAGCAGCCAATCTCCTGCCCAGCCCAGCTCTGTTCAATAAGGACAGACACTCCCCCCGCCCAGCTCTGTTCAATAAGGACAGCCACTCCCCCCGCCCAGCTCTGTTCAATAAGGACAGCCACTCCCCCCGCCCAGCTCTGTTGAATGACAGCAGCTACTCCCTCGCCCAGCTCTGTTGCATGACAGCAGCCACTACCCCCGCCCAGCTCTGTTGAATGACAGCAGCTACTCCCTCGCCCAGCTCTGTTGCATGACAGCAGCCACTCCCCCCTCCCAGCTCTGTTGAATGACAGCAGCTACTCCCTCGCCCAGCTCTGTTGAATGACAGCAGCCACTACCCCCGCCCAGCTCTGTTGAATGACAGCAGCCACTCCCCCCGTCCAGCTCTGTTGAATGACAGCAGCCACTCCACCCGCCCAGCTCTGTTGAATGACAGAAGCCACTCCCCTGCCCAGCTCTGTTGAATGACAGCAGCCACTCCCCCCATCCAGCTCTGTTGAATGACAGCAGCCACTACCCCCGCCCAGCTCTGTTGAATGACAGCAGCTACTCCCTCGCCCAGCTCTGTTGCATGACAGCAGCCACTACCCCCGCCCAGCTCTGTTGAATAACAGCAGCCACTCCCCTGCCCAGCTCTGTTGAATGACAGCAGCCACTCCCCCCGTCCAGCTCTGTTGAATGACAGCAGCCACTCCCCCTGCCCAGCTTGGTTGAATGACAGCAGCCACTCCCCCCATCCAGCTCTGTTGAATGACAGCAGTAACTCCCCCTGCCCAGCTCTGTTGCATGACAGCAGCCACTCCCCCCATCCAGCTCTGTTGAATGACAGCAGCCACTCCCCCCATCCAGCTCTGTTGAATGACAGCAGCCACTCCCCCTGCCCAGCTCTGTTGCATGACAGCAGCCACTCCCCCCGTCCAGCTCTGTTGAATGACAGCAGCCACTCCCCCGTCCAGTTCTGTTGAATGACAGCAGCCACTCCACCGTCCAGCTCTGTTGAATGACAGCAGCCACTCCCCGTCCAGCTCTGTTGAATGACAGCAGCCACTCCCCCGTCCAGCTCTGTTGAATGACAGCAGCCACTCCCCCGCCCAGCTCTGTTGAATGACAGCAGCCACTCCCCGCCCAGCTCTATTGAATGACAGCAGCCACTCCCCCTGCCCAGCTCTGTTGCATGACAGCAGCCACTCCCCCGCCCAGCTCTGTTGCATGACAGCAGCCACTCCTCACCCAGCTCTGTTGAATGACAGCAGCCACTCCCCCGTCCAGCTCTGTTGAATGACAGCAGCCACTCCCCTGCCCAGCTCTGTTGAATGACAGCAGACACTCCCCTGCCCAGCTCTGTTGAATGACAGCAGCCACTCCCCCCGTCCAGCTCTGTTGAATGACAGCAGCCACTCCCCTGCCCAGCTCTGTTGAATGACAGCAGCCACTCCCCCTGCCCAGCTCTGTTGCATGACAGCAGCCACTCCCCCGCCCAGCTCTGTTGCATGACAGCAGCCACTCCTCACCCAGCTCTGTTGAATGACAGCAGCCACTCCCCGTCCAGCTCTGTTGGATGACAGCAGCCACTCCCCCCGCCCAGCTCTGTTGAATGACAGCAGACACTCCCCTGCCCAGCTCTGTTGAATGACAGCAGCCACTCCCCCCGTCCAGCTCTGTTGAATGACAGCAGCCACTCCCCTGCCCAGCTCTGTTGAATGACAGCAGACACTCCCCTGCCCAGCTCTGTTGAATGACAGCAGCCACTCCCCCCGTCCAGCTCTGTTGAATGACAGCAGCCACTCCCCCCGTCCAGCTCTGTTGAATGACAGCAGCCACTCCCCCCGCCCAGCTCTGTTGCATGACAGCAGCCACTCCCCCAGCCCAGCTCTGTTGAATGACAGCAGCCACTCCCCCCCGCCCAGCCAGAGCATTGTCTGTCAAAAGTACACCTGCTGGACTTGAGAGACTCTCCCACAGTGGGGAAAAGAGACAAAACAGAGGTTGTGTGGTCACGAGGCCACAGAATAAAACGTAATAAAAGGTAAAAAAAAAATATTTTTTGCAACAGATGCTGTTAACACATAAATAAAGTATTTGTAGTATTATATTGCACAACTCTTCACAAAGACTTTGTATGATCTAAAGTATTTTATAAGATGAATAGAACATCATATTGTAAAATGGCTGGATTTTGGCTTTAAGCATCACTCTGGGGCAATAAAGGTGGTTAGGAACCAACCACCCTGGAGAAGGGGCCCATTCACGACTGCAAACCCTACAACTCCTTTTCATTTGGATGTGCTTTATAACTTTTGCTTCTGTTGTGCTTTATTCCAGGAACATGGCGTGGTGGGGCCTTGGTCTACTAAACGAATCAACCAGTTGGCTTTACCCAGTCATATTTATGTGAAATATGGACATCAAACACAAGATGACACCCGTCACCGTGCAGATTTGCATCAAAGTTACAATGGCATCTACCATCACACCTTCTATATCCGGGAATACGGGGCGGACAAGTCATCATTGCAGCTATCAAGTAACAAAGGAGGAGATAGTCCTATGTGCCCAAACTATGGTAAGCATAGTCAATCATTGAGGGATGTACCGCTGCGTGCAGAGCCCCATTACTGGTCATACCAGGGTATTGACTAATGGGATATCACATACCTATATGGAGCAAGGTCACATTAACCCCTTCACATCGACTGTACAAAAATATGTCGTCTCTCAGTGGGTTGGCCTTAGTGCCGAGTGGCCACATATTTGCGTACCACCCTGCAGAAATTTGCGTGCCCTGAGCACTTCTGGCACCAGCCAGGAGTGCTGGTTACCAGCGGCCAACAGAAAGCTCCCGATTGTTCCTTGTGATTGGGAGCTTTATAATTGTGTCACCACTGTGACAGCCAATCACGGCGGTCACATGATCATAAACCCCGCCTCCCGGCATCAGAAACCCCTTAAAGGGCTTGGAGGCACCAGCTCAAAGTGGTTAAATAAATGTAAGGAGAGGCAGGCATCTTTTCAGACATCATTTCGGGTTACCCAAATTAAAAAGACTAAAGAGTAGGTCTATTACTTTACATGCACTGTAAGTGTCTTCTATAATGGGGTACAAATACAAGGTAAGGGACAAAGTGTAAATGGGTCTCAGTTTAAAATTTTAATAAAGGTAATAGACCCACACATACACTATATTACCTAAAGTATTGGGACTCCTCCCTTTACACGCACATGAACTTTAATGGCACCCCAGTCTTAGTCCGTAGAGGTTCAATATTGAGGGGGTCCACCCTTTGCAGCTATAACAGCTTCAACTCTTCTGGGAAGGCCGTCCACAAGGTTTAGGAGTGTGTCTATGGGAATGTTTGACCATTCTTCCAGAGGCACATTTGTGAGGTCAGGCACTTATGTTGGACGAGGAGGCCGGGCTCGCCGTCTCCACTCTAATTTATCCCAAAGGTGTTCTATCGGGTTCAGGTTAGGACTCTGTGCAGGCCAGTCAAGTTCCTCCACCCCAAACTCACTCATCCATGTCTTTATGGACCTGTACATGATTTTGCGCAACCGGGCTGCCCCGTTGCAGTATATATGCAGTGGGCAGTCGGGAACTGGTTAAAAAAATAGAAAATTCATGTGCATATTACTTGCCCATGCAGGGGTTTCTTTCACACAAAATCCAAATAATGAAAATGCCGAGCCACCTGGCTCCCTTGTTGGCAGCATTACTGCTCCTCTCACCAGTTCCTCTGACTGTGTTGTCCATCTCTTCTGGATCACTTTGGCTCTTTTTTTAGTTGGGGCACCTTGCTGCATGGCCCACCTCTGGCTTATGGATTGGGGTTCTCCCGACACCCCCGACAGTAGCTGACCTGACTCCTAGAACTAAACCTGCTGTCTCCTGATTGGGCACCTTTGACCCATGGGTGAGACCCTCTGTCTCCTAGCTTCTGGCTGGAGTTTCTCTGACCCCTGGGTGAGACCCTCTGTCTCTTGGCTTCTGGCTGTTTCTCCTCTGACCCCTGGGTGAGACCTCCTGTCTCTTAGCGTCTGACTGGGGCTCCTCTAGCCCTTCAGTGACACCCTCTTTCTCTTAGCATCTGGCTGGGGCTACTCTGACCACTGAGTGAGACCCTCTGTCTCTTAGCTTCTGGTAGGAGCTCCTCTAACCCCTCGGTGAGATCCCTGTCTCTTGACTGCTGGCTGGAGCACCTCTGAGCCTTGAGCGAGACCCTCTGTTTCGTGGCTCCTGGCTGGGGCCCTCTGATTCCTGCGTGAGCTCTTTCATCTCCCACTCAGGGAAATGGTCTCCAAACTGGAAGCTCTGATCTATCCTCAGATCTGAGTATATAACGACCCTGCACACCTGTATACTCAGACAGGTCGCAGGTACCTAGCAAAATCCGGACACAGGATTGAAAGTTATGATCCAGAACTACAGCATCTGAAGAAATCCAAATACACAGCTTTCTCTGACCAGAAACACTAGTCCGGAATGCTGCATTAACCCCCTAAATGTGTGTCAGGTCACCTTGAGGCGAGGTGACAGATGCACACCGTAGGGATCAGGAGTGCACCGCAAGATTGTGGACCCTAGGGCTGACTGCTGCGGACGGGAGACTGATCCCACTGGGGTTAGAGCGTAAGATTCCCTGGGGCGCGGAGTCTAAGAGCCAGCAGGTGTTCACCAGCGCCTCGAGTGGTGAGGATGGACTTGGCTGCAACTGGCTCCGGGTCGCGACCCCCAGGGTCCCCCAGCTCACACCCACAGTAGGCAACAGGAGGATAAGGATAGTGAGGGATAAAGCCAAGGTCGGGGCCACAAGCAGACAGGAATAGTCAGGGACATGCCAATAGGTCAGGATCACAGGCAAACAGGGATAGTCAAGGACACGCCAACGTTGGTAACGGAACAACAGACGAGCACACGGCAGGTAACAGGAAGCTAAACACACAAAGGAATACACAATGGTTGATCTGCAGGGTTGGCCTGCAGTGCACAGGTTAATATAGAGTTCTCCGATAGGAGCTAGGGTGGAGTCATGCCAGAGGATAGATACAAAAGCAGTCAGGTGAGGGTCGGCTGGTCTCTAGAGATGAACACATGGAAACAGGTAAGCAGACCAACTCTATTGCATAACCATGACAATGTGTCACATTTTCCTATATTCTCACAGTGATAGTCACAACATCACAGTGATTGTCACAACATCTTGAGTTGTAAAATATACAAACCCTTTAATTTACATGTGTAGGGATGCTTTAAAGTTACTGTTATGGAACAGCATGATTTTAGGGGGCCCACTCAAATTGGTAGAGCATGTTTGGCTCTGGAATTAAATTTTTCTTAATTTTTTTTTGCAATTTGCTGTCAAACATCAGTACCCCAACCTACATTTTTTTGATAATTTGTACTCATAAAGGCTTTTTTAGTACTGGGCCTAAATTGACACGCAAAAGTAGTAGTTCAAAAATTATTTTTAATTAAAGTTTTTCTTATCAATTCAACGTAGACAGTTGTGTTTGCACGAAGTGTCCACAGGCCTCAATACCAAAAGCAGGCATCTTCCTAAACAACTAGAACTATAGTCCGAAAGTATTTTGATGGCAGTGCCCCCAGGCCTAAATGAAGAGACGCAAATCACAGAGAGGAGCCTTTCTTAAAAAATGAGAACTATAGTCATCAGCTGTGGGTGGGTAAAAACTGATAAATTCTCACCATGGGTTGCAGTGCCTCACCATTTAGAGGTTTCTCATTATATCAAATGTCCTCCTTTTAAAGGTAAACAAGAGGAAGACAGAAAGGAGATGGACAGTAGAAGAATTCAAGAAGAAGAGAGGAGGAGGCAGCGGCAGATTGAGCGAGAGAGGCGGATTCAGGAGGAGATTGAGAAGGAAAGTAAAGCATTAGAAGAAGAACAAGCCCAGTTCAATAAGAAGCTGGAGATGAGAAGAAACAGAAGAATACAAAGACAGAAGCAAACTTATATCCTTCGCCACGTGGTAGCAGGCGATCCCTTCCACATCCAAGCCACAGAGGTAACATTACATTGTTATGATATAATTACTTATATACTCATTTCGCTATTTACTTCTGGTATGCATTCAGAATAACAGCCCCCTGGTGCCTTCATAAAACAGATAGGTGTAGTGAGATGGCATCCTGCTCCTGAGATATCACAGAACAATATTACTCTCAGACTCCTGACAATGCATCTGGGTATATCGATGACTTGGAGACTATAACGGAACGTCCCCACACTCCGCTTGAGTTCTTTCGTCATATACCACTTCCTCCCAGTCTGAATACAGATATCAGATATTCCAACCGCTCACAGGCACAAAACAAGACGATACTTGTTTAGCTGCTGAACATGAACTCTTATTAGAACCAAAATTGCAAGTCTTATATACAGTAGAAGAGGAGGTCCCCCCTCCTGCTCATATTACTCTAACAATACATCTGTAACCAGAAACAGAATTAACATGAGCTAATTAACTAATCCCTTAAAGCAGCCGATGTGACTCTGTGCCCTCCTGAGCATTGCTATGATTTATCAGGATTTCACTACAGGTCAGATTTGTGGTCACTGAGCTTCACACAGTAGTATAACACAGGACACCTTCTCACAATAGCATGAGTTAATTACAATTAACAATACAACCAGTGATCTGCCCCCCCCCCCCCCCAGCCTAGTAGGCAACAAACTACAGTAGAAGTAGACTGTCCGGCTCCTAACCAGTTCTAGAGGCAAATGTGATCAGCTCTCTTAACTAACATGTTAAGTTCAGAATCAAACAAACCAAGAATAGTCTTTACATATATCCTGGGAGATATTGTGGATAAATATTACTGTCCCATTTTCAGTAATCCAAGATATATTTTCTCAGCCACTATTCCTAACATGGTATATACAGGGTTCCCAGAGTCTGTGTCTTGGGGTACAAGGACCTGAATCTAAAGTAACACCACCTCCAGGGTCCCCAGGCATACAGCTCACAAAAAGCACCATTCCCCTAAATGCCAGGGCCCATAATCGGTAGGCCAACATTCAGTCCCCTCCAAAAGCCTCTGTCCCAGGTGAGTCTATCACATTTCTTCCCATCAAAAGTTGACTAACAAGGTCCCAGATCTCCACCTGGTCTGGACATGCATTAGTCAGGCAGAGTGAACTCACATAGTCTGTCCACGTGATCTCCTTTCTTGGCTGCAAGGAATAGTTGACCAAGGTAGGTGTGGTTCAGAGGTCATTGACTCTCTGTCCGGCTGTCACCACTTCAGCTGGGTGGTGTTTACCATTCCATGGCTTGGCCTGTTGCTGGGCAGAGGGGCCCACTGCCGCAGTTCCCTGAAGCTGAGAAGAAACTGTAGGTGCTAGGCAGAGGCCAGCGGCACTCTGCCCTGTTACCAGCGATTCAGCTGGGAGTAGAAGCTTCACTACATCCGCTTGTTGCTGGGGAGATGGGCCCCAGCTCCCTGGAACTCCACAGTTGTTGCCGGTGCTGGGCAGAGTTTGGTAGCACTCTTCCCTGTTGCCAGTACTTCTGATGGGGATGCCGCATCATCCACTTGGGCTAACCGTTGGGGCAGGAGGCTGGATTCCTCCACTCCCAAACTGTGTAGCTGCCATTGGGTAGGTGAGCTGGCTGCTTCCTTTTCCGTTCCCTCATCTGGCTGCTGGGATGACATGTCTGTGGTACTGTCTACCAGGTGCACGGATCTTTGCTGGGGAGGAAAGACCGCTTTCTCCACCCTGGCCGACTGTTGGGGAGGGACAACGAACACCTCCTCTCCCTTCTCCCCCTGTATCTGCTGCTGGGAAGTGATCTCCACCTTCTCACCCTGAGCCTCTGGAACTGCCACAGGTGTGGTGCAGAGATCTTGGACCCTCTGTCCGGTGACCAGCGCTTCAGCTAGGGAAGTTCCTTGCAACTCCATAGATACTGCTGTTGGTGCTGGGCAGAGCACAGTGAACATTGGCCCTGATACCAGCTCTTCTGCTGGAGGCTCATCCGGTTGTTCTTACTCAGCAGAAAAGTCTATCAAATCCCCTGTCTCTCCAACTGGTGTCTGGGAATAGAGGTCCTCCACCTCCTGTCCGTAAGACCCAGAAGATGCTATCAGGGCTGGGAAGAGGTTAGCAGAACTCTGCCCTGTTGTCAGCACTTCAGCTTTGGGGATGGCAAACTCCAGATTTTCCACTGCCGATTGTCTGGCATGCTGCTGGAAAGGCACATTCCTCCATCCAAGATCATTTTAAGTAATCCAAGATACAGTGTATTTTCTCAGTCACTATTCCTAATATGACATATACAAGGTTCCCAGAGTCTGTGTGTCTTGGGGGACAAGGACCTGAATCTAAAGTAACACCACCTCCAGGGTCCCCAGGCATACAGCTCACAAAGAGCACCGTTCCCCCAAATGCCAGGGCCCATAATCGGTTATGCAAGAGACCAGTATTCAGTCCCCTCCAAAAGCCCCTGTCCCGGGTGAGTCTGTCACAGAGACATTGAATTGTAACAAGGATTTCTTGAAAACTTTCTATTTCCAGGAATCGGAGGTCAATGGGAGTAATAAATTCCCAGGCATTGGAAGGCAGTGGGAATAATAAATGCCCAGCAATCAGAGGTCAATGGGAGTAATAAATTCCTTGGCATCAGAGGTCAATGGGAGTAATAAATGCCCAGGTATTGGAAGTCAGTGGGAGTAATAAATGCCCAGGAATTGGAAGTCAGTGGGAGTAATAAATGCCCAGGAATTGGAAGTCAGTGGGAGTAATAAATGCCCAGGCATCAGAGGTTAGTAGGAGTAATAAATGCCAAGGCATTGGAGGTCAGTGGGCGCAGTAAATGTCCAGGCATCGGAGGTCAGTGGGCGTAGTAAACACCCAGACATCGGAGGTCAGTGGGCGTAATAAATTCCCAGGCATCAGAGGTCAGTGAAAGTAATAAATGCCCAGATATCGGAGGTCAGTGAAAGTAATAAATGCCCAGGCATTTGAAGACAGTGGGAGTAATATATGCCGAGGCATCAGAGGTCAGTTTAAGTAATAAATGCCCAGGTATCGAAAGGTCAGTGAAAGTAATATATGCCTGGGCATCGGAGGTCAGTGGAAGTAATAAAGGCCCAGGTGTCAGAGGTCAGTGGAAGTAATAAATGCCCAGGCATTTGAAGACAGTGAGAGTAATATATGCCTGGGCATCGGAGGTCAGTGGAAGTAATAAATGCTCAGGTGTCAGAGGTCAGTGGGAGTAATAAATGCCCAGGCATCAGAGGTCAGTGGAAGTAATAAATGCTCAGGTGTCAAGAGGTCAGTGGGAGTAATATATGCCCAGGCATCAGAGGTCAGTGGAAGTAATAAATGCCCAGGCATCAGAGGTCAGTGGGGGTAATAAATGCCAAGACGTTGGAAGTCAGTAGGAGTAATAAATGCCCAGGCATTGGCAGTCAGTGGGGGTAATAAATGCCCAGGCATTGGCAGTCAGTGGAGGTAATAAATGCCCAGGCATCGGAGGTCAGTGGAGGTCTGGATGCAAAAAGAAAAATGGAGTCAGTCAGAAATGAAGTGCTACAAAAGCAACAGCATATTGGTGGACAAAAAAAAAAAAATTGTACCAAAAGTGTATTTCTGCTCTACTATTAAAATAAAGATAAGTGCTGTATATTTAAATATAGGAGGTCGCTGCTTAACAACTCATTAGCAGATCCAAGTGAAAAGAAAATATATGTGAAGTCGCTACCTCCCTTCAAAGATGAAGAAATACTAATAATATGAACACAAACTAAGATTAGCGGGAGGGTAAAATTCAGCACAAATATTACATGAAACGCAATGAAATAAATAATGTGTACTACCAGTGACCTCTAGTGGAAACAATACATATAACACATATGTATATCACATAAAGTCTGTATATCACATAAAGTCTGTATATCACATAAAGTCCATATATCACATAAAGTCCATATATCACATAAAGTCCATATATCACATAAAGTCAATATATCTCAATGATATCTTCTGTAAACAAATGAGTGAATAACACCAAGTGGACCCTCCACCAGTCACACTATGCGCTCACCTCCCAAAAAGACCCCCAATTAGGCCAAGTAGCAGCTTCCCCATTGGGGTCTCAATCCAATGTCTTTTAAGCTCCCAACAGTGGGCTCCTGCAAGCGTGGTCTCTCATAGATGATGGCAACATAAGGGTAAAACATAAATAAACATAATAAACATGAATAAATAATAAATAATATATAAAATAAAAATAAAAATATATAATAAAAATAAATAAATAAAAATAAAAATATATAATAAATAAATAAAAAATAAAAATAAAAATATATAATAAACACAATAAACAAAAATAAATAACATATAAAATAAAAATATATAAAATAAATAATAAACATAATAAACATAAACATACAACATAAGGGTAAAAAAGGAGCTAAATATATCAAAGAAGGGAAGACACCACGCTAACCTTAAAACTATAAGTGAAAAAAACTTTTTAAATTGTATAAAGCAATAAATATATAAATAGCCAATCTGTGGATCAACACAGCTAAGCTGCTAGCACAGATATAAACTAAGTTCAAACATAAATGTGAATAAAAAGTGCAGCGCTGAAATACACCTACATACAAAAATTAGTGTAAGTGAAAAAAAATTGGAAGGAAAATAAATGTCCAAGTAAATTATATAACAGTGAATGAAAAAAATCCCCCAAAAAAGTATATGTGTCCACTGGTATCTATTCAAATCCTGAAATTCTAATCTTCTGATATCCAAAGGCACAGTAAATCTTACGACAGACTGCTATGCCATATCAGAAAAAGTTGGGTACTCTTACCAGATATGTTGGACACATCTGCCCTATAGCAATGTGTCAAAGAGCTGGAAATGGCTGTGGTAGCCAAGGTAACTGGACGTCCAGCCGGGTGGTACCTCTCCTCCAACAGTATTCTGTCCCAATCCTCTGTCCTCAGCGGTCCGTGATACACACTCGAGGGATGGATCAGCTGCCTGGGGCTCGAACTTTTCAAGACTAGGTCTGAGATGACTCCACAGAGTCCCATCATGAAAGGGAAAAGCACATAAAAGCGCTCCTCATTGTGTAGTTCAGCCAATAAAGGTTTATTATAAAAGATGCGTATAAAAAAACACAAAACAGCTGAAAATGTATAAAAAAAATCACGTGATATATAAAAGAAAAGCAATGTGGGGAGCAGAAATATGCTTTCCCTACGCGTTTCGACTGCAAAGTCGTGTACTGGGGCATAACCTGACACCCCCACATTGCTGCTATATATAAACTAAACAATAAAATGGTAATCAGAGCACCTGGGAGGTCACCGACTGCATGGCTGACCTGGAAGTGCACTAGCACCATGGTATAGGCTCTATTAACCACTTGCCGACCGCCGCACGACGATATACGCCGACAGAATGGCACGGGCAGGCATATGGGCGTACCTGTACGTCCCTGCCTTCCCGTGGGTGGGGGGCCCGATTGGGCCCCCCCCCCCCCCCCGGTGCCAGCGGCGGTCGTTATCCGTGCAGGAGCGATCCGGGATGAGGGGGCGGCCATTCATTCATGGCCACCCCCTCGCGATCGCTCTTGACGAATGGAAGTGAAGCATTGCATCACTTCCTCTCCTGTGATGTAAACACAGGCAGAGGAAGTGATGTAATCTCTCCTCCGTGTCGGTATTTTTCGTTCCGGCACCGAGGAGAGAGGATCGGTGAGTTGCACCAACACGACACTACACAGTAGAACATGCCAGGCACACTCACACCCCCCCTTCACCCCCCGATCACCCCCCCAATTACCCCTGCCCCCCCCAGTCACAGTGACACCAATTGCATTTTTTTTTTTTTTTTTTTTTGCATTGGTGTCATTTGTGACTGTAATAACTGTTAGGGCAGTTAGGGTTAGCCCCCTTTAGTTCTAATGTACCCCCCTAACCCCCCCAATAAAGGTTTAACCCCCGTGATCACCCCCCGTCGCCAGTGTCACTAAGGCTGGGTTCACATTGCAGCGGTTTATGAGAATGGATGTGATTCGCACCGCACTGCAGTGCAAATCACATCCGATCTCTGTGAGATTCGAGTTCAGCCATACAGATAGTATACAGATAGTATGGCTGAATTCGCGCCGCACCCGCCGCAAATTCGCACGGGACCCTTTTTTTGGTCCGCAGCAGAATCGGATCGCATGGGTGTTCACACCATGCGATCCAAGTTTGCAGATCGCACTGCGATATGTGAACTGATCTGGGGGTGTCATTAACATTTCACTGACACTCCCAGCAGTTCGCATAGGGCAGTGTGAACTGCCGCCGGGAGGCATGCGATGCGGGAACCCGCCGCGGATTTGTGGCGTTCCCGCATCGCTCCAGTGTGAACCCAGCCTAATAAGCGATCATTTTTCTGATCGCTGTATTAGTGTCACAGGTGACGCTAGTTAGGCAGGTAGGTATTTAGGTTCGCCGCAGCTTTTTATAGCGCCAGGGACCCCCATATACTACCACATAAAGCCCCCTGATTGCCCCCTAGTTAACCCTTTCACCAGTGATCACCATATAACTGTTACAGGTGACGCTGGTTGGTTAGTTATTTTTTTATAGTTTCAGGGCACCCGCCATTTATTACCTAGTCTCACTAGTGTACCCCTAAATTTAGGGGTGTCTACTTTCCAAAATGGGGTCATTTGGGGGGGGTTTGTGCCATCTTGGCATTTTATGGCCTTCAAAACTGTAACGCCCTTAGAAAGCCTGAAGGCGGTGCTTGGTTTTCGGGGTCCCGTACGTGGCTAGGCTCCCAAAAAGTCCCACATATGTGGTATCCCCATACTCAGGAGAAGCAGCAGAATTTATTTTGGGGTGTCATTTCACATATGCCTATGGCATGCGTGAGCAATATATCATTTAGTGACAACTTTGTGAAAAAAAAAAAATTCAAAAAAAAAGTTTGTAATTTTCCCGCAACTTGTGGCAAAATATAAAATATTCCATGGACTCAACATGCCTCTCAGCAAATAGCTTGGGGTGTCTACTTTCTAAAATGGGGTCATTTGTGGGGGTTTTGTGCCATCCTGGCATTTTATGGCCTTCAAAACTGTAATAGGTAGTGAGGAGTGAAGTCAAAAATTTACGCCCTTAGAAAGCCTGAAGGCGGTGCTTGGTTTTCGGGGCCCCGTACGCGGCTAGGCTCCCAAAAAGTCCCACATATGTGGTATCCCCGTACTCAGGAGAAGCAGCAGAATTTATTTTGGGGTGTCATTTCACATATGCCCATAGCATGTGTGAGCAATATATCATTTAGTGACAACTTTGTGAAAAAAATAAATAAATAAATAAAAGTTTGTAATTTTCCCGCAACTTGTGCCAAATATAAAATATTCCATGGACTCAACATGCCTCTCAGCAAATAGCTTGGGGTGTCTACTTTCTAAAATGGGGTCATTTGTGGGGGTTTTGTGCCATATTGGCATTTTATGGCCTTCAAAACTGTGATAGGTAGTGAGGAGTGAAATTACAAATGTATGCCCTTAGAAATCCTGAAGGCGGTGCTTGGCTTTCGGGGCCCCGTACGCAGCTAGGCTTCCAAAAAGTCGACCACATGTGGTATCCCCGTACTCAGGAGAAGCAGCAGAATGTATTTTGGGGTACAATTCCACATATAACCATGGCATGTATGAGCAATATATCATTTAGTGACAACTTTGTGTAAAAAAAAAAAAATATATTTTTTTTTTTTGTCATTATTCAATCGCTTGAGGCAAAAAAATAAAATATTCAATGGGCTCAACATGCCTCTTATCAATTTCCTTAGGGTATCTACTTTCTAAAATGGGGTCATTTGGGGGGGTTTTGTACTGCCCTGCCATTTTAGCACCTCAAGAAATGAGATAGGCAGTCATAAACTAAAAGCTGCGTAAATTCCAGAAAACGTACCTTAGTTTGTAGATGTGACAACTTTTGCGCAAACCAATAAATATACAGTTATTGACTTTTTTTTTACCAAAGACATGTGGCTGAATACATTTTGGCCTAAATGTATGACTAAAATTGAGTTTATTGGATTTTTCTAATAACAAAAAGTAGAAAATATCATTTTTTTTCAAAATTTGCGGTCTTTTTTTACGTTTATATCGCAAAAAATAAAAATCGCAGAGTCAGTCAAATACCTTTAAAAGAAAGCTCTATTTGTGGGAAAAAAAGGACGCAAATTTTGTTTGGGTACAACATTGCATGACCGCGCAATTACCAGTTAAAGCAGCGCAGTGCCAAATTGTAAAAAGACCTCTGGTCATTGACCAGCAAAATGGTCCGGTCTGAAAGTGGTTAAACATAATTATACAGAGATTAGATCTTAGCAAAGTGAAGCATATATTTAACATGATGTCCATCCCTGCCAAGTTGAATTATTTGTCCTCTAATTCCCGGAAACTCTCTATAACCTGTTAGTGGAACGCAAGCGTAGACAAAATGTCCGCACGGCTTGCGTTTCCATGTCTCTAACCGGAAACAGGAAGTGGGTATATCCCCCACTTCATGTTTCAGTCTTAACTCCAACTTTGTAAAAAGTCACCAGATTACTACCTTAAATAATATATAACCCTTGTCTGGCTCCTATTCCATGATTGATGGCCCGTAATCTAGCAACAGCGCGAGCGTGAGGCAACCACCTCGCACTGCCCGCGCTCCAAGCCTCAACCCCCGAAAAGCGGAAGTGACAAAACCATCACTTCCGCACACGTGTGGCGCGCCATATGTACAGTAAAGCATGAAAACATGGCCCGTTGGGGGGTACTTGAGGACTGAGGGTGAGAGCCACTGCTTTAGGGTAAGAAGGATAAGTGAACTCATACAGTACTATGAAATTTTCCACCATCGTATTTGCCAAGGATGGGGTGATTGGAGTTAATTCCGATCTTACAAGGCTGGCTGGGACCCCCCCCCCGATTTGTTTATTACTAACACTGAACCCCATAATTTCTTAAATTGTAGTAAAAAACAACAACTTTTCATTGATTAATATGGCTCAAACAGAAAATATCTGAAAATCTTGCCTAAAACGGTTTATTTTTCTTTTTTTCCCACAAAGGTTACAGATGTAGAGGAGACGTTCAGCAAACTCTTGACCATGCATGGAATTCTAGAAGATGGAATAATGCAGAACAAAAGTTTAGCTGAGAGGATCATTGCACTACAATATAAAATGGTGCAAGTCTATGCTTTAAAAAGGAACTTACCTCTTCAGGCCTTCCATAATTTGGATCACGTGTTTCAATATGAGAATCTGTCTCTAACAGAACAAGTTAGACTACTGAAAGCCCTGATAGAGGTCACCATGACTGATGCTACAACAGAAGACACTCGTATCTCCTCTGAAGCAACACAGATGGAAGAGAAGATGGTATTTATGCTCCATGTCATTGAAAAGCTCCACCAAGACAATAAGACCACAGCTGGGAACATTGTCCTGAACATGATCCAAGAGTTTTCACTTGTCTGTAAGGAACAACTGACTCTGATCCTGTTTAATGGAATTTGGAATCCTGTCCAGACATTAACATTTTACTTAGAAGCTTGCAAAGCTGGAACTTCCCAGGAGAACATAGAAACAATTCTCCATCATGTAAAGACCTTCTGGCTTGAGCTCGATGTGCCAGTCAATGTACTGCAAAAAAAGGAGCCATTAAAACATCTGAACACAGAAATGAATAAGGAGACCAATAAAGATGTGAAGACACTCATACAAGAAATGAAAAGTTTGAGTCATCCAGAAAACATCCTACATTTTCTTGAAAATGTCTTAGAAAAATTGATGCCTGATCTTCCCCAATACCCACAGAAAGATCTAGATGCTGAGATGAAAAAAGAAGCAATCCAAATGATAAGGGATTTTGACCTGTCCAACCCAAGTGTGGAGGTTATGGTGAAAATGTTGAGTATATTATCAGTAGCAGTTGAAGACACCACAACTATTATTTCGACAGACCCTGAAAAGAATGTGAAAGGTTATTTTCCTCGAGCCAATCAGTTTGCTTCTGTCATCAGTCTGCTCCTTTCAAATTCTCAGGATGTTAAAGGATGCCTGATGGAAATTGGTACCGGAGAAGGAAAATCCTGTATTGTGGCATTGTTTGCCTTGATACAGGCAATAAGAGGAAAAACAGTAGATATTATCACCAGTTCTCCAGTCTTGGCTCGTCGAGATGCAGAAGAATGGAATAAACTATATGAAAAATTTGATATAACCTGCAGTGTTATTCCTCCAGCCCATGTAGATGTATCCACTGATTCCAAAGACCCAACTGCAGTCATTCGTAAGGCCTATAATTCACACATAGTATATGGAACGGTTGAAGACTTTGCTGCTGACATTCTGAGACAGGAATTTGAAAGACAAAAGACCCGAAATGAACGCAAGTTTGATGTCGCAATCGTCGATGAGGTGGATTATATGACCTTGGACAATGGAGTGCAAATTACTTTTCTTTCTCATGATGCTACGGGGATGAGACACTTGGACCAGCTACTGACCGCAATTTGGGCAAAACTTCATAAGTGTCAAAGAATCATGGCGGAATCAGGTGAGGTGTACTGGACTCCAGGAATACAATATTTTCACAAGCTTGCAACAGATGCTGTTTTTGGACAGGAAACAACTGAGCATTTCAGTTCTATTCATATCCTAGAATTCGGGGTGCAGCTCGGTCTCCTCAGTGAAGAAGAACTACAAGAGGTTAAAGTTCAGACTTCTTCTGAAATAAGTGACCTACAACAGACAGAGCTTGAAAAGCTGATAGTAAAATTTGGACCACAGCAAGAGAAAGATCTGCTGAAAGTCTTTGGCAAAGTTTTGGAAGATTCCATCCAGTTTAGGTTTTATGAACTAAAGGATGACAAAGCTTCTTTTATTGACACCAGCTGTGATTCCGGAGAGCCGATCAGTGTCCTCCTCCTCCCACAAGGACAAGCATGTGTGCTGATGACAATAAAACAGTTGGTGAATGCCACCATTGAAGAACTATCTCTGAAAATTAAATACTCTGATGACTACAGACCAGAAGACATCACCGATAAAGAAAATGAAGGTGTCATTCTAATCCCTAAACACCTGAAAGAGTACACCAAGAATAGACTTCCCGTCTTTGTGGAGAATGCCCTTCAGGCCATCATGATGGAAAAGGGTAGAGAATATACTATAGACAGCAGAGACAAATCAAATTCACCCGAGCATCACAGCATCATTCCAATTGACTTTAAATCCACAGGCGTGTTGGAGAAAAACAAGCGCTGGGGAGACGGTCTGCAGCAATTTCTGGAACTAAAACACCGACTAGCCTTATCTCAAATATCTTGTGTCACCAACTTTATGTCCAACTTCCATTTCTTTCAAAGATACCTCTCTGGTTCTGGAATATATGGGGTGTCAGGTACTCTAGGGGATGAAGTTGATTTCCACTTCCTTAAAAAGCATTATAAAACTTATTGCTACCCTATGCCTACTCATCGTTACACTAAGAGGTTGGAATTACCAGTTCTGCAAGTGGTTGGAGGTCAGGAGGCCTGGATTAGGGAAATATGTATGCTGGTGGAGAAACAAACAAGTCCAAGATATGGGACGAAAGGACAATGTGTCTTGGTGGTTTGTGAGGATGTAAATACTGCAGAAAAACTTCAACGTCAGTTGATCAATCTTCAGGCAATATCCAATCCAGACAGAATCACTATGTACACCCGAAGTGACAAACACAACATAGAAGCAAAAACATTTCAGTCAGGTGAAGTTATTTTGGCGACAAACCTTGGTGGTCGAGGAACAGATATCAAAGTTACCAAAGAAGTGAATGAAAGTGGAGGTCTAAGTGTCATTCTTACTCATTTTCCCAGCAATAGACGAGTAGAAAAACAAATATTTGGACGTACATCACGTAGAGGAAATCCAGGAATGGTGCAAATGGTGTTAAATCAGAATGATCTGGCTGCTTCGTATCAGGGACAAACTGTGGAGGAAATGAGGAAACTGAGGGAAAATTATGAAAAAGAACGTATTGCAGACATGGAAAATCATGAGCTTGCGGAAGTCAACATGCGCCATGAGCTCTTTACTTCGTTCTGTCAATGCCTGAAGAAGTTTGACAGTCATTATTCAGAGGAGGAGAAACAAGAACCTAACATTAGTCAACAAAGGGTGGAAGCAACCTCAAAAATGGATTATTATCCTGCTCTAAACTCCTTAAAAGAGACCTGGGCTTTATGGCTCACCACTCATGAAGATGATATCGATGACCACAAGGACTTGGGGCCATTAAAAGATGATCTTAGCTTAATTCTGGAGGCCACGTCTGAGAACCTTCTACAAGGAAGAAGTGAAAATTTTTATGACTATGTTAAGGTCGCTGTGGATCGGACATGCTTACACATCAATGACATGAAAAATGATTATGGTGCATTATCTTGTTGGGATAAAATGGAAAAAGCTGACAATATGTACCGGACAATCTCCCTTTACAATCGTGCCTTCATCACTATTAACATGGCCAAGAAAGGCTATAAACAAAATGCTGTTACCTTACTGAGAGAAGCCAAAGCAGCTCTGGACATTTATGCCTCTGAAATTTGTAACATAATTGTTTTTGGAGACTTGACACAATGCTCAAGATTTGAGCAACACAACGATGAATCAAATTTCGCCTTGCAGAAACAAGCAAAGATGCAATTGCTGAATTCCTGGAAAAATAATATTGAAAATTCAATAAAAATGTTAGAGGATTTGGACCGCAGTAATAAAGATGCAGAAACTGAGTTGACCAGTGTGTTCACACTCTCTACCACTGAGAACCGCAGTAAAGTAGAGGCAGATGAGATGTACCTTCTCTATGATTATGGACTTACCTTTGTCTACGAGGTGAAAGAAAAGCCAAAGTTCTGCTTTGATGCCCTCATTTGTTTTTTTATTGGAGCATTACAAATTCTAGCTGGGATATTGATTTGTGGATTAACATGTGGAGCAGCAAGTCAATTTGGATTAGGTCTTATCTCTGAAGGTGTTAGTGACATGGTGGCAGGCATAGTAGGTATGATCAAGGGTACTTTTAATTGGGTGCAATGGGCTATATCAAAAGCTATAAGTATTGGATTGTCTCTTGTAACAGCTGGGCTCAAGCTCTTTATAAAAGGTTCTAAAGCAATGTTTAGCATCACCAAAGACCTTCTCAATGGGACACAGACATTCAGCTCATTAGCTAATGATGCAATTCGGTCAGGAAATATAGTGTTTTCATCAGCCACTTCTGGTCTGAAATCAATAACATCTTCAGCAACAAGGGATGCGATCACTAAATCCTTCAAGGGACTCGCCACCAACTCCGCTGCAAAGAAAGCCATGCTTGAGGGTGCAAAATATGCTGGCAAGGAACTGATCAAGCGCGGAGTATCAAAAGCATTGGACTTTGCAATTGACGCAGCTTTTAAGGAAGCACTTAAAAATGTTTTTGAGGAAAGCTTTTTAAATAAAATACACACCATTGTGAAGAACAATAAAGATCTGGAGGAGGGTCTCATCAACTTCATTGTAACGCAAGCCGTTCCAGAGACTGCAAAGGGACAATCTGAGGATTATGTGATACACCTAGTAAACAGAGAACGTATTAGAGGTTCGATGAAAAAACTGGTTCAGTCAGCCGTAGAAGACATCTTCAGTCATCATGAGACATACAATGAGGTTCGATCACACTTAGATACCACTACTAACTTTATTATACAAATATTAGAAACGCAGGTTTCCTCATCAAGTCTGGAAAAAGTTAAGCTGTGTACATGCATTACAAACGCAGGACTAGAAATTGCAGATCTGGTCAAATCTGTTCCCATTGAGTCAATAATCAATGAAAAATGTATACCTTATATTGTCTCTGATATGTCTGAAGGCTCCTCTAGTGTGAAAGATGCACGTAGCAAGTTCAGAGAGGTTCTCAAAGTCAAAGAAGAAATGCAGGATATAGTATCAGAAGATGTTTCCAGGACAGTCATTGGCCTACTGGTTGACCAAGTTTCATCCCTCGTGCAAATTACATGGGAAATCCCTTATGTAAAAAGAAATATGACAACAATGAAAGACAAAGCAGTTGAGTGGTTTGAGAAGACACCACAGAAATACTTTCATATCAACCAAAAAATGAATGTGGAAAAAAATAACAGGAATGGAGAGCAAGACACCCAAATAAAGCCAGAGGAAGTCGAGTCACATTTAACAAAATTGCTAATGGACAAGGACCGAAATCTTGATCTGAAACTCAATGTCCTAACTAAGAGTGACCTAATTGATGGTCGAGGAATAAAAATCATATCTATGAAGAAGGATGGTACAACAGTATCCACAGAATATTACCCCGGAAGGAACTCATCATCTGAGACTATTGTGCTTCAGATGAAGAGGTAAGGAATACATTTCTCTCTTTTAGTTTATTTAATTGAACCTGTGCCAATGTCATAATAATGAAGAGAACCGAGCGACTGCTAAGCAGGTACTAAAGGGGTGCCCACATATGTTAGTGCCCAGGTTCATAATGGCAGTTGTATACAAGTATTATGGCACTCATAAAAACACCCACCCGCCCATCACTATTTTTCAAGAACTTGAAAAACACTTTATAAACACAGTATTTAAAAAAAACATGTTTAAAAGGCAAATAATAATGCTGCAAGTGATAATGCTGTAGGTACAATCAGCACAAAAGAGGGGATGGAGTGGGACGGGGGGAATGGGAGTGAAAGGGGTGGAAGTAAAGAGAGGGGTTAATCCCTCTCTGGGGGGTAAAAATACAGTCCAAAAACGGCAGCCATCCAGTGGAAACTGAAACCGGTTCCCAATTGAGACTGTAAAGACAAGAGAAAGAGGCGCCTCCGGGTGTAGACTGTAAAATTCCTATTTAATGCACATGTGGTTAAAAACACTCACATTATGTGGCATACAGGAAAGGGCAAAGATACAGAGTTAGGCACACCAGGTTTGTAATAATGGCAGTTGAGCTGAAACTATTTGCCAACTCACTGGTGTGACTGGTTCTGCTCACCGCAGAATCAGGAAAGGTAGTAAATATTATTATAATTGTCCAATAGGAACAGGGGAGGACTGTGAACCTTTGTCCTGGAGGAGAAGACTCGACCAACTGTCCTTTTCATGGGAGTGACAGATTTCTGTGGGCTAGGTGTGCCATGGTCTTGCAGTGCCAGGTCAGCATGGTGTAAGTGGGGTGATCCTAAGCTTTATTAGGACACAATGTCTGCAGGTTTTTCAGCTTAATCTTTTGTGTCTCTCATCATTTGGTTGCATGACTTCCTCCGTCAGATGTTGTTAACCCAAATCTAGAACAGGCAGCAGGTAGCTTTATAAAGACCCCCATGTGCCGCTGACTGCGGGGCCCATTCTGGTCAATGTCTCAATGATGAATTATCTCCACTCAGGGCCATCTTAAAAACACTGGCCCAGGAGGCAAATATCTGCCTACCTCAATAGCCCTAGTTGAGGAACACTAGCACAACTAAAACAAGAATCTGGCCATCACTAACCCGACTCATCTGGAACAGTGCAACTTGACTGCTTACAATACATGGAGGTATGAGGTAAGAGGTTTCCCAAAAGCTTGAAATGCCACACATGGCCTTTCCAGTACTGGTGGTTTTATCATGCGTTCTGTTTCCTACAGCACATCTTCAAAGAGGGCTGCTTAAATGGCCATTGTGCCATATTCTTCTTATGCTGTCAACCCAAATAGTAGGTATGGTTTCTTCCATATTAGAGATGGCATAGGGTTACAAGCAGAAATTTGGACCCTGCTCCCCTGTGCAACAAGTTGAGTAGAGTTTAAGAGGTAGCTGGTGTTCTGGGACCCCCTCACAGGAGTTTAGACTTGGCTGCAGTCTATCCCTGGGTCACTCCATGGGTATTTGCAGACATGGAGAGGAGTTGGTGCCGGCTGACTGGGAACTGAATCAAGAGAGATGCATGAGGTACCGAGCTTACCGAAGGAATTAGGCTGGGGGCTGAGATCCGAGTTTTTGGATGGATGCAATGGAGAATGAGGGTGCAGAGATGGTGAAGCTGTGGGTGATGCTAGATTTGTGGTACAGATGAGGAACAATGGTGACTGTGGGTGTAGAGGAAACCAGGATGGGGGTGCAGCAGAGGTTTACATTGCAGGTGCAACAATGACTGGGCTGCAGACGCAGCAGAAACTTAGGCTGTGGGTGCAGCAGTGGAAGGACTGCAGGTGCAGTGGGGACCAGATTGGTGGCAGTGGAGTGTTTGCCTGCGGATAGAGCGGTGTAAAGACTGCAGACGCAGCAGCGACTACATTGGGGTGCAGCAGAGACATTGGACAAAGCAGTGGAAGGACTGCAGGTGCAGCAAAGACCAGGCTTCGGTACAGCAGAGGTTTATTGTGCAGATGCTGGGTTGTACTTACAGTGGCTGGGCTGTGTATGAAGGCTGTGATGCATAATGGATACAGGCTGGGTAAATAGAAGGAACTGTCACGTGACACATTAGGTGACAGGGCTGCAATACTGCAGGTAAAATCCAGGATGCCCACAGCTGGGGAAATAAGGAGGTGTCATTGCTGGAGTGTTGAGGGTAATTGGTAAGCTACCCCCTTTTTTTGGGTGTTTTATGGGATCTACCTACCCTTCAAAGGCATAAGTTCAGGGGTAAGAGGTGACGAGGTGATGGACTTTTCATACAAGGTGTTGAGTAGAGACTTTTGATGCTAAGGTTCAGCAATAGCCTTTTCAATCCAACAGATGATACAACTTGTGTCTAACTGATGGTCAGCAAGTTTAACCACTTGCTTACTGGGCACTTAAACCCCCCTCCTGCCCAGACCAATTTTCAGCTTTTAGCGCTGATGCCCTTTGAATGACAATTGCGCGGTCATACAACACTGTACCCAAATGAAATTTTTTATCATTTTTTTCCCACAAATAGAGCTTTCTTTTGGTGGTATTTAATTACAGCTCGGAGTTTTATTTTTTGCTAAACAAACAAAAAAAGATGCAAAATAATAAAAAATCATGTTTAATAGTTTGTTATAAAACTTTGCAAACCGGTCATTTTTCTCCTTCATTGAAGTGCGCGGATGAGGCGCACTGATAGGCTGCACTGGTGGGCACTGATAGGCTGCACTGGTGGGCACTGATAGGCTGCACTGGTGGGCACTGATAGGCATAGTTAAGGCGGCACTAATAGGCCACAGATAAGGCAGTACTGATGGGCACAGATAAGGCGGCACTGATGGGCAAAGATGGGCACAGATAGATGGGTGGCACTAAGGGGCACTGATAGGTACCACTGATAGATGGGACTGATGGGCACTGATAAGTGGCACTGATAGGTGGCTCTGATAGGTGGCACTGCTGGGCACTGATGGGCGGCACTGATGGGCACTGATGGGCACTGGTAGATGACACTGATGGTCATGGATATGTGGCACTGGGGTGCAGCACCGTTGTTGAGGCAGATTGTGGGTGGCACTGTGGGCACTGATGGGTGGCACTGTGGGCACTGATGTGTGGCACTGTGGGCACTGCTGGGTGGCACTTACGGGGGGCACTTATTTATTCCTGAGGGGGGCAGGTGGGCACTGGAAAGCTGGCCATGATCGGGACTGATGTCCCGATCACGGCCGCCGGTGATCGGCTCTTTTTTTTTCTCCTCGCAATGTCAGCACGAGGAGGAATAATAGCCGATTACCGGCTCCGTTGTATCACATGATCAGCTGTCATTGGCTGACAGCTGATCCCGTGGTAAGGGGTCGCGATCAACCCCTTTCTCCGATCTGTGATCAGGCGAGTCTCATAGACTCGCCGATCACAGAGAGCGCCGCGCGCGCCCCTCAGGGGGCGCACAGGCCGCTCGTGCACGGGACGACGTCAATAGACGTAGTCCCGGCAAAGGAGGTCCAAATGACGGCTACAGCGCGGGTCTCAAGTGGTTAATACGCCCACACTTGAAGCCTTACCACTGCGCCCCTAGGAAAGATTAGAGATTTGATTAAAGCTGCTACGCTAAATAAATCCAAAATAAAACACTGTATTTTACCCTCTACCTAAAATGTAAAAGTAAATAGTGGCGCTGATATTGAAATATGACAATCAATACTGTAACATAAACATAGATGAAGTAACATCCTGTGACAAGTGAAAGTCACTGTGAGCATTAGTGACAGAAGTGACACAAATTAAAGTCCATAAAATAATCAAAATTTCGACTCTGTGACTTCAAAAATGTCTTTCTATAGCAGTTAGAAAATTGGGGCAGACATTTTGAAACAACTATGGACTCTTGTGGTACGGCAAAGACTCACATAAACATGTTTAAAAAAGTATAAATTTATTAGGACAACAACATAATTTTAAAAAGGTCCTATGAGGAGAAAATATACAATACACAGTATTAGATCTCTGAAGAGGAACTAGACAGTCGGACGTGTAGACATCCACCAAAGGGACCATGGATCTCGTCTCATGTCAGTTCAACTTCGACATGTTTCGTGGTGTGACCACTTCTTCAGGAGAATGCTTCAGAAGATAATATATGTAGATATCTCTACAAAAAATAGACAGTATATAATCAAACTTCAAGGACAAACAACACACATATAGATAATAAAGATAGCATGGATTAGAACATAGAAACAGGGGCCAACTCAAATCTGCTATAGAGATGGACCCGTTCGAAATCCAGCGATCAAGTACGATACTGGCTTTATCTCCAGGCTGAAAGTCAAGTGCAGAGAGAGTCAACAAGTCTTTTGTTGACTAGAGCCGCCACATCGTGAGTCAGTAGGATAGCAGACAGGAACCAGTGGTGCTTACCATAGACTACAAAGAATGGAGATCCCCTGGAACTACAGGTAACAACATTGTTATGACAAACTCAGACCAAGGCCAAAAAGAGACCCTGTTTTGACAGAGACAAGGAAATGAAGATACTGTTCCAGGGTGCAACTGTTTTTTTTTTTCATTTGGCCATTTGTTTGAATATGGTAAGTGGACAGAATTGCAGAGAGATATCCAAGGATTTACCAAGCGCCTTCCAAAACCAGGAACTGGACCCCCCTGTCCGAGATGATGAGGCAGCATGCCTGCTGCCTTGTCTGGCCTGCTCTGCCACTGCTGACCTCAGCCTATGTGTCAGGAAAACCTTTCCCGCAGACATCAGAGTGGTGTGAGGGTCAGAAGAATACCTGTGCGCAGGAAAAGCAATAACGCGATCGGCGGTGCGCGCGTGCGCCTGCACGCGGGAGCGCACGCGCGGCCGTTTTGACGGCAATTGGCGCCAATGACGCTATTTAAAGGGGATCTTTGCCTTGCTGTCTTGCTGCCCGATCAACAGCGTTCCTGTGTACTCTGCTACCCTGTATCTGAATCTACCTGATCCGTATTGAACTTAGCCTGTTTCTGACTTCTCTGCTTGCTGCCTGCCCCCCGACCTTGGCTTCTGAACCTGACTATTCTCCTGGACTTCATTTTGGTACCTGATCTGCTCGCCTGTGTTTGACCCGGACTGTTTAACTACTCTGCTACCTGCCAGTTACCTGCTTACCTCTGCTGGACTACATAACACCTCCCTGTTCTCCACTGTATCCGGCTGGTGCCTTCTGCTGTGTTCTGTTACCACCTACATTCTGCTGCTGGACTACAGGACTCCTTCCCGTTGTCCGCTGTATCCTGCTATCACCTGCATCCCGCTGCTGGACTACAGGACTCCTCCCTGTTGTCAGCTGCATTCTGCCCGCAGTCTGCATACCGCCACTGGGCTACAAGGCACATCCCTGCTGCCTGTTGCTTCCGGTTGGAACCGCCTGCTGCTTCCTGCTATCATCTGCATCCTGCGGCTAGACTACAGGACACCTCCCTACTACCAACGGTCTCCTGCCTTCTACACCGGCCATCCAGTCAGGCGCTTGTGCTCCTTTGCGCTCCCGAGCCCCTGTCATCTCTTTCAGGGCCTCCCGAGTCAGAGGTTTACAAGAGGCCGCTCCCTGCACTCTGGGCTCTGCCTTAAGGTACGTGACAGTATCGGGCAGCCATGTCTGAGCCCACGCAGGGAGCTTCCGCTATGGAGGACTTATGCCGTCATCTTGCTGGACTCACCCAGGCTGTTAAGTCCCTGCAAGAGGGTTATTCCCGATTGGAAGAGCGTGTCCAGGCCTTATCTACCACGGGCCCTACCGTGCCGGGAACTTCTTCTGCACCTTCAGTGGTTATGATGCCTCCAGAGCCTAAGGTCCCAACTCCAGAAAGGTTCTCGGGAAATCGCAGCAAGTATAGGGCATTCCATAACGCCTGTGAACTTTTTTTTGCACTACAACCCAGAACTTTTTCCCTTGAGTCCACCAAGGTGGGTTTTGTCATCTCCCTCTTACTGGGTGAGCCCCAGGCATGGGCCCACCGCCTCTTGGAGCAAAAGGACACATGCCTTAACAGCCTGAGCACCTTCTTCCAAGCGATGGGTCTGCTCTACGAGGATCCACAACAAGCGGCTACCAGAGAAGCAGCATTATATTCACTCCAGCAGGGCCGTAGGGCGGCAGAGGACTATGCATCCGAATTCAGGCGCTGGAGTTCCGATACAAACTGGAACGATGCCACCCTACGTTATCAGTTTCACATGGGACTCTCTGAACCATTAAAGGATGAGTTGGCCCGGGTCAGTATTCCAGCAATGCTTGAAGACCTTATCAACCTGTCCATCCAGATAGACAGACGCCTGAGAGAACGGAGAGCAGAACGTACGGCCGGTCCTTCTCGACCAGTTTGGATGTTACCCCGTGTACCTAACCCTCCTGCACATCCCACGGCTGACGCTCCTGAGCCCATGCAGCTGGGCTTACTCCGATCATCCCTCACCACCGAAGAACGTCAACGCCGGCAGGCCAACAACCTGTGTCTATATTGTGGGGAGTCCGGACACTATGTGAGGACTTGTCCCGCCAAGCTCCGTAAGCACTCTTCTTTGTCTACTGCTGTCTTACCTGCTGTGCTTAATAATGTTTCTCACCTGGCTATTCCCATTTCTCTTCAGCTTCCAGGAGGGAATACTCAAGTCACCGCAATAATTGACTCTGGAGCGTGCAGCGGGTTCATGGACTTGTCTTTTGCCCATAAATTCCTAGTTCCTCTATGGCCCATGGCGATCAAATCCGGGCCTGTAACACAAGAGACGGTTCCTTTGACTGCCACTATTTCCGGTAACCATCGGGAACTACTCTGCCTGGACATTATCGAATCTCCCCTTTTCCCCATTATACTGGGCATGCCCTGGCTCAGGGCACACAACCCGCAAATTGACTGGTCTACTGGAAGTATTAGCTTTCCTTCTCCCTATTGCCGTCAGCACTGCCTGCAAGAAGCAATTGATGTCTCTTCCTCCTTAATGTGTCTGGAGATCGATATTGAAAATCGCCAGTCTGTTCCAGAGGCTTACCACAGTTTCTTGGACGTGTTCAGCAAAAAGGGGGCAGAAATGCTTCCTCCCCATAGACCCTATGACTGTCCGATTGAGCTCCTCCCCGGAGCCGAGATCCCTTTTGGGAGAATTTTCCCCTTAACGGAATTGGGACTAGAGACTCTCAAGACCTACATTGATGATAATCTGAGAAAAGGGTTTATACGCCTTCTACCTCCCCAGCAGGAGCAGGGATTTTCTTTGTAGAGAAGAAAGACCATTTCCTACGCACTTGTGTAGACTATCGGGACTTAAATAAAGTTACAGTCAAGAACCGGTACCCACTGCCTTTGGTACCTGAATTATTTCAGAGACTCGGAACAGCTGATATTTTCACCAAACTGGATCTTCGCGGAGCCTACAATTTGGTCCGTATCCGAAGCGGAGATGAATGGAAGACTGCCTTCCGCACCCGCTTCGGACACTTCGAGTATCTTGTAATGCCCTTCGGGCTATGCAACGCTCCTGCGACTTTCCAGCATTTTGTGAATGATATTTTCAGAGACTATCTTGACCTGTTTATCATAGTGTATTTGGATGATATCTTGATCTTCTCCCCCTCTCTGCCTATTCACAGGGAACACGTCAGAAAGATTCTAACTCGGCTTCGTCAACGCGGCCTGTACGCAAAACCTGAGAAGTGCGAGTTTGAACGTCGTAGCATCCCGTTTCTGGGGCTGATTATCTCAGTAGATGGAATCAAGATGGACCCACAGAAGGTTTCCGCCATCTTGGACTGGCCAGCTCCCACAGTTAAGAAAGGAATTCAGCGTTTTGTGGGGTTTGCGAATTTCTATCGCAAATTTATCAAGGGCTTCTCTACCATCATCGCCCCTATCACAAGATTGACCAGACAGGGTATCAAGTTCCAGTGGACCCCGGAAGCTCAGGCTGCTTTCACCTCTCTAAAGAAACAATTTGTGTCAGCCTCTGTCCTGAAGCATCCTGACCCTGCGCTGCCCTATATCTTAGAGGCCCTATTGCATCCGGTGGCTTTCTTCTCGCGCAAATTGTCCGAAGCGGAGAACAACTATGACGTCGGGGACAGGGAGCTACTGGCCATCAAAGCCGCACTTGAAGAATGGCGCTATCTCCTGGAGGGAGCGGCTCATCCCATTCTGGTATACACTGATCACAAGAACTTAGAGTACTTGAAGACTGCTAAGAGGCTGAAGCTGCGTAAGGCCAGATAGGCACTCTTTTTTACGAGATTTTCATTTCATATTGCCTATAGGCCCGGATCAAAAAACACCAAACCAGACGCACTGTCTCGGATGTTCAGTGAACCCGAAGTTTCTCAACCACCAGATACCATTCTTGCATCCGGAAACTTCCTTATGCTTCAGGGAGACCTATTGTCCCAACTCAAGCAGGCATCATTGTCGGCTCCTCATCCATCAAACACTACCTTACATTCCAGTGATGACTTATTGTGGCATGATCTTCGTACCTCAGCAACTACGGGTTGCCGTCCTTAAATCCTGCCACGACCATGAACTGGCCGGCCATTTTGGGGTACACAAGACTGCCGAACTCCTTCAACGCACCTTCTGGTGGCCCCAGCTGCTTAGAGATTGCAAGCTTTATGTTGAGTCATGCATCACCTGTACCCAGAACAAGGGTAGCAAGACCAAGGCTTGGGGGCTGCTGAATCTGCTCCCTGTTCCGGAAAGGCCATGGAGAATGATCTCCATGGACTTTATTGTTGAATTACCACCATCGGAAGACTGTACCACTATCTTCGTGGTAGTTGACAGATTCTCCAAGATGGCTCATTTCCTGCCTATGAAGGGTACACCCTCTGCCCCTGAGACCGCAAGGGTCTTCATTAAGGAAATAGTAAGACTCCACGGTATACCTGCAAACATTGTTTTCGATCGGGGGGTGCAATTTACGTCTAGATTTTGGAGAGCTTTGTGTGAGTCCCTGAAGATTGACCTTTCGTTCTCCTCTGCCTACCATCCCCAGACTAACGGCCAGACCGAACGAACAAATCAGACCCTCGAGCAATATTTGCGATGCTATTCTTCCTTCTCTCAAGACGATTGGGTATCTCTTTTACCCCTTGCCGAGTTCACCTACAATAACTCCATCCATTCTGCAACTAATCAGTCTCCATTTTTTGCGAATTATGGCTTTCACCCTCTATTCCTGTCAAACAACATTCCAGAATGCACAGTTCCGGCGGCCCAGGAAACCTTGAACTTTTTCAGCACAAATAACAAGCTGCTTCAAGAGACAATGGCAAGGACCCAGGAACGTAACAAGGTGGCATTTGACAAGAAGAGGAGAGGGGAGCTTGATTTAAGACCCAGAGATCTAGTCTGGCTGTCTACCCTGAATTTGAAGTTGGCATGCCCATCCAGGAAACTGGGCCATAAGTTTGTGGGTCCCTTCCCGGTAACTAGGAAGATTAATAACGTGGCCTATGAACTGAAACTACCGGAATCTTTTCGTATCCACCCAGTGTTCCATGTGGCCCTCCTAAAACCCTCAATCCAGGATCCCTTCACCAATCGGAATGTCGGTCCCCCTGAACCTGTGCTTATTAATGGTGAGGAGGAATTTGAGGTTGAAGCGATTTTAGACTGCAGAAGGAGACGCAACCAAGTCCAGTATCTGGTGAAGTGGAAGGGGTATGGGCCAGAAGAGAACTCTTGGGAACCAGAGACTAATATCCACGCCAAGAGACTGATTCTGGCCTTCAAGAGATCTCACCCGGGCAAGATGACCCAGTTGGGCATCCAGAGGCTGCCCATTGGAGGGGGGCAATGTCAGGAAAACCTTTCCCGCAAACATCCGAGTGGTGTGAGGGTCGGAAGAATACCTGTGCGCAGGAAAAGCAATAACGCGATTGGCGGTGTGCGCGTGCGAGCGCGGCCGTTTTGACGGCAATTGGTGCCAATGACGCTATTTAAAGGGGATCTTTGCCTTGCTGTCTTGCTGCCCGATCAACAGCGTTCCTGTGTACTCTGCCACCCTGTATCTGAATCTACCTGATCCGTATTGAACTTGGCCTGTTTCTGACTTCTCTGCTTGCTGCCTGCCCCCGACCTTGGCTTCTGAACCTGACTATTCTTCTGGACTTCGTTTTAGTACCTGATCTGCTCGCCTGTGTTTGACCCGGACTGTTTAACTACTCTGCTACCTGCCAGTTACCTGCCTACCGCTGCTGGACTACAGAACACCTCCCTGTTCTCCACTGTACCTGGCTGGTGCCTTCTGCTGTGTTCTGTTATCACCTACACCCTGCTGCTGGACTACAGGTCTCCTCCCTGTTGTCAGCTGCATTCTGCCTGCGGTCTGCATCCCTCCACTGGGCTACAAGGCACATCCCTGCTGCCCGTTGCTTCCGGTTGGAACCGCCTGCTGCGTCCTGCTATCATCTGCATCCTGCGGCTGGACTACAGGACACCTCCCTACTACCAACGGTCTCCTGCCTTCTACACTGGCCATCCAGTCAGGCGCTTGTGCTCCTTTGCGCTCCCGAGCCCCTGTCATCTCTTTCAGGGCCTCCCGAGTCAGAGGTTTAAGAGAGGCCGCTCCCTGCACTCTGGGCTCTGCCTTAAGGTACGTGACACTATGTCCTGAATATTCTTCTGCCTGATGCTTATGCCTGATCTGACCATGTGTTACGAACCTGGTGTGCCTAACTCTGCATCTTGCCCTTTCCTGTCTGCCAAGTGCTTCCTGAGTACACTTCCTGGGTACACTACCTACCTGGTCTCTGCCAGCTTGCTCTACACCAACAACCTGTCATCAGCCAGCCAAGTGTCCACCCGACTGCTATCTGCCAGTCCTGGGTCTGCATCATCTGCCCATGATAAGCTGTCTCTGCAATCCAGCTCATCTTTGGTGAAGCACTGGCTACCTATCTGCACAGTCTGCTGGACACATTACAGGTGCCCATATGTCACCCTTCTCTCGTGGCCACTGTCTCACTAAGTCTATCCCTGAGTCAGAGCTGTAAGAGGGACCTCCCCTATATCTCGTTTGATCAATGTTTTTAAACAATGTTACTTTGTATCTCTCTATCTACTGTCTGATCAATGTTTATAAACAATGTTACTTTATATATCTCTATCACTGCTGGAGGGGGGGTCTGAACAGTTGAGTCATTGCTGTGAGGTAGAGTAGGGAAGCTGAGCTGCTGTGTAACTGCTGGAATGAAGAACAGTGGAGCTGAGTTGTGAGGAGAGGCAGGGAGAACTTAGATACTGAGGCAATGCAGGAGGAAGGCAGAGAGGGAGCTGAACTGCTGAATCCCTGCTGGGAGAGAAAGCATGGGGTATTGAGCTGCTGAGTAATAGCTGGGAGGGGTAGGAAGAGTGAGCAACTAAGTCTTTGCTGGGAAGAGGGGGCAGGCAGAGCTGAGCTGCTGAGTTACTACTGGGAAAGAGAGTAGAGTGGAATTGAGTAGCTGATTCACTGCTGTGAATGGAACAGGTGAAGCTGAGCTACTGCTGTGAGGGGTGTCTAAAATGCTTAGTCATTGCTGTGAGGGGAAGCAGGGGAGCTGAGCTGCTGATTCACTGATGGGAAGGGGGATCAGGTTGAGCCGAGCGGCTGATTCATTGATGGGAAGGGGGATCAGGTTGAGCCGAGTGGCTGATTCATTGATGGGAAGGGGGATCAGGTTGAGCTGAGCTGCTGATTAATTGATGGGAAAGGGGATCAGGTTGAGCTGAGCTGCTGATTAATTGATGGGAAGGGAGATCAGGTCGAGCTGAGCTGCTGATTAATTGATGGGAAGGGGGATCAGGTTGAGCCGAGTGGCTGATTCATTGATGGGAAGGGAGATCAGGTTGAGCTGAGCTGCTGATTAATTGATGGGAAAGGAGATCAGGTTGAGCTGAGCTGCTGATTAATTGATGGGAAGGGAGATCAGGTCGAGCTGAGCTGCTGATTAATTGATGGGGAGGGGGATCAGGTTGAGCTGAGCTGCTGATTAATTGATGGGAAGGGGGATCAGGTTGAGCTGCTAAATTTACTGATGGGAAGGGGGATCAGGTTGAGCTGAGCTGCTAAATTTACTGATGGGAAGTGAGATCAGGTTGAGCTGAGCTGCTGATTCACTGATGGGAAGGGGGGGTCAGGTTGAGCAAAGCTGCTGATTCACTGATGGGAAGTAGGATCATGTTATGCTGAGCTGCTGATTCATTGATAGGAAAGGGAGTCAGGTTGGGCTGAGCTGCTGAATTTACTGATGGGAAGGGAGACCAGGTTGACCTTAGCTGCTAATTTACTGATTGGAAGGGGGGAGGGGATCAGGTTGAGCTGAGCTGCTGAGTCACTGATGTGAAGGGAGATCAGGTTGAGCTGAGCTGCTAAATGTACTGATGGGAAGGGAGATCAGGTTGAGCTGAGCTACTGATTTACTGATGGGAAGGGGGGTCATGTTCAGCTGAGCTTCAAAATTCACTGATGGGAAGGAAGATCAGGTTGAGCTGAGCTGCTGATTCACTGATGGGAATGGAGATCAGGTTGAGCTGAGCTTCTGATTGACTGATGGGAAGGGAGATCAGGTTGAGCTGAGCTGCTGATTTACTTATGGGGAGGGAGATCAGGTTGAGATGAGCTGCTGATTTACTTATAGGAAGGGGGGATAGGTTGAGCTGAGCTACTGATTCACTGACGGAAGGGGGGTCAGGTTGAGCTGAGCTACTAAATTTACTGATGGGAAGGGAGATCAGGTTGAGCTGAGCTGCTGATTCACTGATGGGAATGGGGATCAGGTTGAGATGAGCTGCTGATTGTCTTACGGGAAGGGGGAGCAGAGGGGAGCCGAACTTCTACTGGGAAAGGTGATTATGTTGAGCTGAGCTGCTGATTCACTGCGGATAGGGGAAAGCAAAGCTAAGCTGCAACAACTTCAGTGCTTCTTCTGTAATACTTAAGGATGAATTGTTCCATGGTGCTTGCAGCTACAGAGGGTAGTTAGCGGTTGTTTTGAAGCCTATTTATTGCATGTTAAAAATATATGCAGATAGTTTAAAGTCCATTGCCTGACTGCTTTACTTTAAAAAGTTAACCATAGAATGATGATGAGACAATACTAAATCAAGTCTATTGTGTGAGATAAATGTATGTATAATAATGTATATTTATTATGGTCGTATACTTTTTCTGTGTGTACCTTCAGTTCTCACTCAGGACAATTAAAGTTCCGCACTGCCAGTTCAGAGGGCCATGACGTCAGCAGCAGGTGGAGGGGACTGTATGATGTCATATCACAAGCCAGCGGAGGGAAGATCAGAGGCGACGTCATTCAGACATCCGTCCATAACGAGGTAATCTGTTAATTCACTCGATCTTGATCAAAATCATATAACATGGGGACTAGAATAAGGAAGTACATAGCCAGTAGCCAAAAGCTGCCAATAGCTGCCCTGTCGGTTTTTGTCGGACTAGCATACACACAAACTGATTTCTCGATAGGAACTGGGTCCGGCAGAGTTCCGGCCGAAAAATTTGTTCTATTTCTAAAGTCCATCAGATTTTTGGACAGCAAAGGTCCGATGGAGCCCACACACGATCAAATTGTCCGTAATCGTTCCGTCGGACCTTTGCCGTCAAAGTCTGGTCGTGCATACGCGGCATAACACATGTTACATAACGCTGCACACTGGAGTAAGGGAATAAACCAACGCCCATTATTCACAGTAACCTCTAAACCAGTGGTCTCCAAACTGCAGCCCAGGGGCTGAATGTGGTCCTTTGCTTGCTTTTATTTGGCCTTTGGGGCATGATTTCATCATCTTATACCAACAATGGGGGATAATGCCCTCCACTGACAACAAAGAAGGGGCACAGTTCCTCCAAGTGACACCAACGATGGGCATGATTCTTCCCACCCAATCACACCAGCGGGGCACAATTCCTCTCATTGACACCAAAGATGGGGCATTTGTTTACTCATACTGATGATGCTGGGACATTTTCTACTTTCAAAATTGCATCTACCACTACTTTATTCTCCAGGGTGTCTGCTTTCAGAAAATATACAGTATCGCACAAAAGTAAGTACACCACTCACATTTTTGTAAATCTTTTCTTCTATCTTTTCATGTGACAACACTGAAGAAATGACACTTGTCTACAATGTAAAGTAGTGAGTGTACAGCTTGTATAACGGTGTAAATTTGCCGTCCCCTCAAAATAACTCAACACACAGCCATTAATGCCCAAACCGCTGGCAACAAAAGTGAGTAAACCCCTAAGTGAAAATGTCCAAATTGGCACCAAAGTGTCAATATTTTGTGTGGCCGCCATTATTTTCCAGCACTGCCTTAACCCTCTTGGGCATGGAGGTCACCAGAGCTTCATAGGTTGCCACTGGAGTCCTCTTCCCCTCCTCCATGATGACATCACAGAGCTGGTGGATGTTGGAGACCTTGTGCTCCTCCACCTTCTGTTTGAGGATGTCCCACAGATGCTCAATAGGGTTTAGGTCTGGAGACATGCTTGGCCAGTCCATCACCTTTACCATCAGCTTCTGTAGCAAGGCAGTGGTCGTCTTGGAGGTGTTTGGGGTAGTAATCAATACTGCCCTGCGGCCCTGAGGAGATCATGCTCTGCTTCAGTATGTCACAGTACATGTTGGCATTCATGGTCCCCTCAATGATCTGTAGCTCCCCAGTGCCGGCAGCACTCATGCAGCCCCAGACCATGACACTCCCACCACCATGCTTGACTGTAGGCAAGACTCACTTGTCTTTGCCCCCACACACGCTTGTCACCATCTGACACCAAATACGTTTATCTTAGTCTCATCAGACCACAGGACATGGTTCCAGTAATCCATGTCCTTAGTCTGCTTGTCTTCAGCAAACTGTTTGCAGGCTTTCTTGTGGATCATCTTTAGAAGAGGCTTCCTTCTGGGATGACAGCCATGCAGACCAATTTGATGCAGTGTGCGGCGTATGGTCTGAGAACTGACAGGCTGACCCCCCCCCCCCCCACCCCTACAACCTCTGCAGCAATGCTGGCAGCACTCATACGCCTATTTCCCAAAGACAACCTCTGGATATGACGCTGAGCACGTGACCTCAACTTCTTTGGTCCGCCATGGCGAGGCCTGTTCTGAGTGGAACCTGTCCTGTTAAACCGCTGTATGGTCTTGGCCACCGTGCTGCAGCTCAGTTTCAGGGTCTTGGCAATCTTCTTATAGTCTAAGCCATATTTATGTAGAGCAACAATTATTTTTTTAAGATCTTCAGAGACTTATTTGCCATGAGGTGCCATGTTGAACTTCTAGTGACTACTATTAGAGAGTGAGAGTGATAACAACAAAAATTTAACATACCTGCTCCCAATTCACACCTGAGACCTTGTAACACTAACTAGTCACATGACACCGGGGAGGGAAAATAAAATTTTCACATAGGGGTGTACTTATTTTTTTTACTAGTAATGGCGGCGATCTGCGATTTTTTTTTTTTTCTTTATTGGGACTGTGACATTGTGGCGGACAGATCAGACACTTTTGACACTTTTTTGTGACCATTGACATTTATATAGGGATCAGAGCTACAAATAGCCGCTGATTACTGTATATATGTCAATGGCAGGGAAGGGGTTAACACTAGGGGGCAATCAAGGGGTTAAATGTGTGTCCTAGGGAGTGATTCTAACTGTGGGGGGAGGGGACTGCCTGAAGGAGGAGACCGATCACTGTTCATACTTAGTATGAACAACAGATGTGTCTCCTCACCCCTGACAGAACGGATGTCTGTCTGTTTACATACATTGATAGACCTCCGTTCTGTGTCTCTTAGGAGCGATCGCGGGTGCCCGGTGAACATGCATCAGCTGCGTCATTGCGCTGCGGACCAGGCATGGAGCAGTTAATAAAACTTGACTGAGCACAGTTCAAGCAGCACATTGTGCATGAAATAAAGTCTAGCCCTAACTAACTAATGCAGGCTGCCCAGGTTTATACCTTCTCCAAAGGTTCCAAGGAGAATCCCAACAGGGTGATCCAGAAGGGAGCCAGGTGGTCCAGTAGGACTGCATGATGCAGTAGACCAGCCTCTGATATCTCATGTTGAAAAAAGAGCGAACTCTGAGCCCTCTCCTGGTATTTATGTGGCTTACAGCAGGGAGCAGGACCCAGAAAGCCCGGGAATGAGTCTCGACACAGGTAACCCCTTCTCAGCCTGGGCAGACTTAACTAGCTACATAGCTACACAGTGCAATGAGTTGAATGTATTTCTTCTGTATGTGCACAAAAGCAGATCGATCGTATGCGGTATTTCGGTGTTTTTTCCCAAACACTGCATGCGATCCTAAAAATGTCAATGCACTATTGCTTTAATGCGGTATTTACCACCTAAATCAAAAACTCTTGGTAAACACCACATACAACAGGAGTTAAAGTCAATTCGCAAAAGAAAATAAATAAACGCATGCGGTAAATAAGTAGTGGTCCCCACATGCGGTTGTTTAATAATTCGGCAGCCGTCAGAATCCCTAGCAACTAGCAAACATCATGGTTGTCAAGGAGCGAGCGGCTGCCGCATCCTAAACAGAAGATGAGTCATCAGCTGGCAGCAGGGTTCCCCCACAGACAGCTGAATGAAAAAAAAAGAAAAGAAAAGAATTGCCGGCAATGAAAAATTAGGAAAAAAAAATGCGTGTGGTCCCACCCAATTTATACCAGGCCCTTCGAGTCTGGATTTTTTTTTTTAAGGAAACCCCACGACAATTTTTTTTTTTCAAATGGCATGGGGTCCCCCCCAACATACACACCAGACCCTTATCTAAGCATGCAAAGGCTATATGCTGGGCACTGGTAAAGTCAAGGTATCCACGAGAAACAAAAGTGGAGGATGATGAATAAAAGAATAAAACTTGCTTCCATATAAACCATGAAGCAACATTTGTTGCCTTTTTACCTTTGTTATATTTTTACCTTATCCAAGCATGCAGCCCGGCGGGTCAGGAAATGGGGGGGGGGGGGGCGAGCGAGTGGCCCCCACTCCTGAACCATACCAGGCTACATTCGCTCAAAATGTGGGGGTGCTTTAGAGCAGGGTGGGCTCCCCTCCAAAGCACCTTGTCCCCAACTTGATGGGAACAAGAGCCTCTTCCCCACAACCCTGGCCAGTGTTTGTGGGGGTCTGTGGGTGGGGGGGGCTTATCAGAATCTGGAACCCCCTTTAACAAGGGGCCCCCAGATTCCAGCCCCTTCCCATATGAATGAGTAGGGGTACGTACCCCCAAAAAAATGTAGTGGAGGTAGTTTTTGAAAAAATCCTTTATTAAAAAAACTAAAATTAAAAAAAAGTCCCCGGTGTAGATTCATCATCAATCACAATGCCCTGCTGACCCAAAAAAAAAAAAAAAAAGCTCCACTCCCAATGAAGGCTTCCACTATCTTTGCCACCTCCAAAAAGGCTAAGGGGCGGTGCCACCTGTTGATGTCACCAGGTGTCCCCACCCCTTGTGACGTCCCCAGCCCAGCATGCCCCCCGGATGAGCGAGTTTGGGGTGGAGGAACTTGACTGGCCTGCACAGAGTCCCGACCTCAACCCGATAGAACACCTTTGGGATGAATTAGAGCTGAGACTGCGAGCCAGGACCTTCTTGTCCAACATCAGTGCCTGACCTCACAAATGCTCTTCTGGAAGCCTGGTCGAACATTCCCGTAGACACCCTCCTAAACCTTGTGGACAACCTTCCAAGAAGAGTTGAAGCTCTTATAGTTGCAAAGGGCGGGCCAACTCAATACTGAACCCTACGGGCTAAGACTGGGATGCCATTAAAGTTCATATGTGTGTGTAAAGGCAGGTGTCCCAATACTTTTGGTAATATCGTGTACATCGGGGCCTACGTTTCATGCCGCTGTTGATCTCTGCACCATAAAACTACACCTGCACCTATGATTACATGTCTGTTTTTAAGGTGTAGCCTTTTAATAAAATGTGGGTAGAGGTTGTCTTTAAGGATATCAGAATTCACTTGGAAGGTCCATGACTTTTAGAAATGTATCGTGGCCTTGCATGTAGATAGGGTCACCTAATGCCAAGATCAATCCTATTATGGTTAATAGGTGCAACAAGGAGTACATTATCCTCTGTGTAAATATTTTACAGATCCGGGAGAATTCGGAGGAGTATCTACCGCAGATCATCAGGGAGGTCCAACGACAGAAATGGAGGGACATGGCGGCTCATTACACAATCAAGAAGGAAGAAAAGAAGAACAAATGAAGACTTCATGAACTCAGTCACTTTAAAGCTGAACTCCAGGCAAACAGTTATGCCCCGTACACGCCAACGGATGATTGGCCAACAAAACCGTGGAATTTTGTCCGAAGGGCGTTGGCTTAAACTTGCCTTGCATACACACGGCCACACAATTGTTGGCCAACAATTATGAACGTAGTGACGTACTATGTGGTTTTCAACTCTTTAGCTCCAGCCTTTGGGCTCCTTCTGCTTATTTAGTGTTAGTAGAAGTTTGGCGAGTGTTGATTCGCGCTTTTCTTTTCGGGTTTTTTTCATTTAGCGCTTTTCAGTTCCTTTCTGAACGGCCGTTCGCCAACCAGCCATGTTGTGGAATTGGAGGAGATAACATGTTATTTATTATTGGCCTTGGAGTTTTTGCTTTGACATTATTTTTTGGGTTGAATAATAATGATTTGATTTGTTATATTTTCTATATTTTTGGATGCATAGAATGCACTTTTTGGTTAAGTTCTATTGGCAGGTAGCATGTCTGATTTTATTTGTTTTCTTTGTCTAATGCACAATAAAAGAATCATGTAGAATAATTCTTGGCTGTGTGTTTTACGTCAAATGACAGTTTGGGAGTCGGCAGTTATATTTAAAAAAAATACAATGTAAAATTGACAAAGGACACCAACATAATTGTATCTTTGATCTTAAAAACTACAGGATAATGGTGTCGTGGTAACTTGCACAAATAAAAAAATAAAAAATAACAAGCATAATAATATTATACTTGATATCACTAGAAAAAAAAAAAGCCTTTGAAATTTCGTTTGCAATAATAACTCCATCCGTATCACCAGCAAAGCAGCTTCATTATTATCCCATTATAGAAGAAGAGAATTGTGCTCTGCATTTCCACATTTCATAATTTTCCGCATCACGAATGTTAAAGTGGCTGTAAACCCTTACAACACACTTTGACCTACAGGTAAGCCTAGATTAAGGCTTACCTGTAGGTGCAAGAAATATCTCCTAAACCTACACGGTTTCGGAGATATTTGTCGAAAGACAGGCACCGCTGTCTACGGCGCATGTGCCGTAGACAGCGGCGCGCAGGCGCACTGAGTGCGCCGCAGTCAACGGCGATATGCCGCGAGTGGCGGCTCCCGTGCGCATGCGTGGGAGTGACGTCATCGCGGCTTCGCCGAATGACAGCACCGGAGCAGCGAGACCCACCAAGAAGATGGAGGCTCCGGACTACAGGGGACAGCGGTGACTTCGCTGGCTCCTGTGTCAGGTAAGTGACACATAATGGACTACTATGCGATGCAATGCGATGTATAGTAGTCCATTATACTTTACCTTTGCAGGGAATGAAAGAAGAAGTCAACTCATCAGGGTTTACCTCCTCTTTAATTCTCAATTACATAGTTACAGTGCCTTGTGAAAGTATTCGGCCCCCTTAAACTTTTCAACCTTTTGCCACATTTCAGGCTTCAAACATAAAGATATAACATTTTTATTTTTTGTGAAGAATCACCAACAAGTGGGACACAATTGTGAAGTGGAACGAAATCTATTGGATAATTTAAACTTTTTTTAGCAAATAAAAAACTGAAAAGTGGTGCGTGCAAAATTATTCGGCCCCTTTACTTTCAGTGCAGCAAACTCACTCCAGAAGTTCAGCGAGGATCTCTGAATGATCCAATGTTGTCCTAAATGACTGATGATGATAAATGAATCCACCTGTGTGTAATCAAGTCTCTGTATAAATGCACCTGCTCTGTGATAGTCTCAGGGTTCTGTTGAAAGCACAGAGAGCATCATGAAGACCAAGGAACACACCAGGCAGGTCCGAATTACTGTTGTGGAGAAGTTTAAAGCCGGATTTGGATACAAAAAGACTTCCCAAGCTTTAAACATCCCAAGGAGCACTGTGCAAGCGATCATTTTGAAATGGAAGGAGTATCAGACCACTGCAAATCTACCAAGACCTGGCCGTCCCTCTAAACTTTCAGCTCAGACAAGGAGAAGACTGATCAGAGATGCAGCCAAGAGGCCCATGATCACTCTGGATGAACTGCAGAGAACTACAGCTGAGGTGGGAGAGTCTGTCCATAGGACAACAATCAGTCGTACCCTGCACAAATCTGCTCTTTATGGAAGAGTGGCAAGAAGAAAGCCATTTCTCAAAGATATCCATAAAAAGTCTCGTCTAAAGTTTGCCACAAGCCACCTGGGAGACACACCAAACATGTGGAAGAAGGTGCTCTGGTCAGATGAAACCAAAATCCAACTTTTTGCCCACAATGCAAAACGATATGTTTGGCGTAAAAGCAACACAGCTCATCACCCTCAACACACCATCCCCACTGTCACACATGGTGGTGGCAGCATCATGGTTTGGGCCTGCTTTTCTTCAGCAGGGACGGGGAAGATGGATGCAGCCAAATACAGGACCATTCTGGATGAAAACCTGTTGGAGTCTGCAAAAGACCTGAAACTGGGACGGAGATTTATCTTCCAACAAGACAATGATCCCAAACATACAGCGAAATCTACAAAGGAATGGTTCACAAATAAACGTATCCAGGTGTTAGAATGGCCAAGTCAAAGTCCAGACCTGAATCCAATCGAGAATCTGTGGAAAGAGCTGAAAACTGCTGTTCACAAACACTCTCCATCCAACCTCACTGAGCTCGAGCTGTTTTGCAAGGAAGAATGGGGAAGAATTTCAGTCTCTCGATGTGCAAAACTGATAGAGACACCCCAAGAGACTTGCAGCTGTAATCGCAGCAAAAGGCGGCTCTACAAAGTATTAACGCAAGGGAGCCGAATAATTTTCCACCCCCCACTTTTCATTTTTTTATTAGTTGAAAAAGTTTCAAAAATCCAATAGATTTTGTTCCACTTCACAATTGTGTCCCACTTTTTGGTGATTCTTCACAAAAAATAAAAATTTTATATCTTTATGTTTGAAGCCTGAAATGTGGCAAAAGGTTGAAAAGTTCAAGGGGGCCGAATACTTTCACAAGGCACCGTATGTAGTTACATAGTTAGTAAGGTTGAATAAAGACACCAGTCTATCCAGTTCAACCTGAGTGAGTGTCTACAATTGTCCCTATCCCTGTACATTACACACTCACATCAGTCCCTACCCTCAAGAAGCCCACAATCCAAGGTCCCCATTCATATACTAGGGCCAATTTGGGACAGAAGCCAATTAACCTCCCTGCATGTCTTTGGAGTTACGATTGCTAGTTTACAAGACCGACCGCTTCCGGTTCGTCCCTGCTTCCGAGCATGCGTGTTTGTCCTTTTGGACTTTTGCCCAACGGACTTGTGTACACCCGCTCGGAAAATCCGACAACAGACATTTGTCCGCGGAAAAAAAATTTGAAGACGTGCCAGCCAGCCAACATTTGTTGGTGGAAAGTCCGACAACAATTGTCTGATGGAGCCAACAAGCTCACATCCAACATTTCCCGTCGGAAAGTCCGATCGTGTGTACAAGGCTTCAGGGCTCATGCACACAGGACATTTTTACAGCTGCTGTTAGGGGGCGTCTTAACTGCTTCTAAACGCCCCTATATGTAAGCCGATGTGTCTATGTACACATAAACTGTCAGAGGCGTTTAGGGGCAGTAGAAAAAAAAAAAAAAAAAAACGACAGCCTGTGCTTCTAGAAGCAGTAAAAATTAGCTGTAAAAACATCTGACGGCGCTAAAAGCTGTTTGTTTTTTATTCCATCATACAGTATACTGTACTTTGAATTGTTCCTTCAAACTGCTTGTCATTTTTCTGTTTAGCCACAAGGTGGCGCTAAGGAACATTCTTTTATTGAGCCACTCTTGAGATACTTCATCTACAGGGCAGACAGTGGTTAATTCAAGAATCATTAGAATTACAATGTATTTTTGGGGAGGGAAAAAAAAAAATATGTAGTACAATACATACATATTTGCAGCGTTTTACTGCATTACACCTTCCTTCCCCAAGTCTTACTTTGACCGCGAATTCAATGCAAAAAAAAGTCATCTATAAGAATTACTTAGGGGATGCATTGTTAACATTAAAATCCTGGCCTGAGCAATGCTTGAATTTAACACCAAACATTAAGAATGGCAGATTGGAGGAGGTTTGCCTTTCCTCCCCCTTAATAGTGAACCTGGAAGTGCTCTGACCACATCCAGGTTTAAAGCTGTCAGATTCTGGGAATGTAAATGTATCGGTCATAACCCGCCGCTGGGCTTACCAGTTCCTGGCCTAGTCTTGGCCTGCTCTTCCACATCTAGGGGTTCCCAGGGTTGATACCCAACGACTTGAACACTGACACAGATGAAGTCCTCTTTAACCACTTGAGATCCGCGCTATAGCCGAATGACGGCTACAGCGCAGACCTCCTTTGCCGGGACTACGTCTATTGACGTCGTCCCGTGCACGAGCGGCCTGCGCGCCCCCTGAGGGGCGCGCGCGGCGCGCTCTGTGATCGGCGAGTCTATGAGACTCGCCTAATCACTGATCCGAGCAAGGGGTCGATCCCGACCCCTTATCCCGTGATCAGCTGTCAGCCAATGACAGCTGATCATGTGATGCAACGGAGCCGGTAATCGGCTATTATTCCTCCTCGCGCTGACAGTGCGAGGAGAAAAAAAAAGAGCCGTTAACCGGCGGCCGTGATCGGGACATCAGTCACGATCACGGCCAGCCCTGCCAGTGCCCACCTGCCCCCTGCCAGTGCCCACCTGCCCCCTGCCAGTGCCACCTTAATAAAACATAAGTGCCCCCCGTCAGTGCCACCCAGCAATGCCCACAGTGCCACCCAGCAGTGCCCACAGTGCCACCCAGCAGTGCCACCCACAGTGCCCACAATCTGCCTCAACAACGGTGCTGCACCCCAGTGCCACATATCCGTGCCCATCAGTGTCATCTACCAGTGCCCATCAGTGCCCAGCAGTGCCGCCCATCAGTGCCCAGCAGTGCCACCTATCAGAGCCACCTATCAGTGCCCCCTATCAGTGCCCATCAGTCCCATCTATCAGCGGTACCTATCAGTGCCCCTTAGTGCCACCCATCCGTGCCACCCATCCGTGCCCATCTTTGCCCATCAGTGCCGCCTTATCTGTGCCTATCGGTGCCACCTTATCTGTGCCTATTAGTGCCGCCTTAACTATGCCTATCAGTGCCCGCCAGTGCAGCCTATCAGTGCCCACCAATGCAGCCTATCAGTGCCCACCAGTGCAGCCTATCAGTGCCGCCTCATCAGCGCACTTCAATGAAGGAGAAAAATTACCTGTTTGCAAAAATTTTATAACAAACTATTAAACATGATTTTTTTTGTTTAGCAAAAAATAAAACTCCGAGCTGTAATTAAATACCACCAAAAGAAAGCTCTATTTGTGGGAAAAAAATGATAAAAATTTAATTTGGGTACAGTGTTGTATGACCGCGCAATTGTCATTCAAAGTGCATCAGCGCTGAAAGCTGAAAATTGGTCTGGGACTGAGGGGGGTTTAAGTGCCCAGTAAGCAAGTGGTTAAAAGGTTTAATTTTGCAGTAAGAACCTTCAAATAACACAGTCTCTTAGGGAACAGAGGGCACGGGTGAAGAACTCGGGCACCTTGAACTGCAGGTCTAGCAAAGTCTCTATTTCCACCCAGAGAATAGCCACTCGCAGCTGGGTACTGAACAGATCTCTAACCAGAGATCATGGTAGTCAGCACGTTGATTCAAACTTGAACAATTAACTAAGGGTGAACAGGAACCTTTTTCGGCCATACCTGGAATGTTTAACGTCTCCTCAATGGTACTGGAAAAATGTGAATTTGTCAATGTCCTTCCCAACTCAGTAACCAGGCACTTCTCAGGATGCCACTTGCCGGCCCTCCTCTGAAGAGTCCTCCCCCGGTCACTTCCATGAGCTGTGGTGTCCCTCCAAGCCGAGAGCACACCCGGACACCTTGAATCCTCCCTCAGTTACTGCTCCTTGGACCAGCTGGTTCCCGAGACTTGGGAACAGATGGATCCCTACCCCAAACCAGACAGGTCTATCAGGGGCCACTGACAGGGACATGTTGCGGGATGTCGAACACCCCGTGACCGGGACCCCTCACAGGGCTACCCCCGTCCTGGAACTAGAACAGACCACACAGGTCTCACGAACACCTCTCCCTCACCACGTGACCCACAACGCTTAAGTACCCCTTCCCAGACTCCTCAGCGGGCCCCGGCACTCGCACTGATTGGCTCCGAGAAGGCTGATACCCAAACATCCAACCAGACCTGGTTCTGGCCTGTCATGCGCACCTCACCGTTCACATGACCAGGAAGAACTTCCAAACATAGCCTGGCCAGACTGGTGTTTAGGCCTACCTACATAATTAACCCTCAGAACCCCTATTGTTCTCAGGCAAAAACTAAATTTACAAGCGTATGACATTTTGTCCAAAATGTCATCCGCTACATAAACAACCTCATAGGATTCTGGTGAACCTTAGAACGCAGGAGGCACCCAGGAGGACACTGGAGACACATGGATTCTGGAGAACACTAGAACTCAGGAGCACACTGGAGACACAGAGATTCTGGAGAACACTAGAAATCAGGAGGACACTGGAGACACTCGGATTCTGGAGAACACTAGAACTCAGGAATTCTGGAGAATGCTAGAAATTAGGAGGACACTGGAGACACAGGGATTCTGAAGAGCACTAGAACTCAGGAGCACGCTGGAGACACAGGGATTCTGAAGAGCACTAGAACTCAGGAGCACGCTGGAGACACAGGGATTCTGGAGAACACTAGAACTCAGGAGGACACTGGAGACACTCGGATTCTGAAGAACACTAGAACTCAGGAGCACACTGGAGACACTCGGATTCTGGAGAACACTAGAACTCAGGAGCACGCTGGAGACACAGGGATTCTGGAGAACACTAGAACTCAGGAGGACACTGGAGACACTCGGATTCTGAAGAACACTAGAACTCAGGAGCACACTGGAGACACTCGGATTCTGGAGAACACTAGAACTCAGGAGCACGCTGGAGACACAGGGATTCTGGAGAACACTAGAACTCAGGAGGACATTGGAGACACTCGGATTCTGAAGAACACTAGAACTCAGGAGCACACTGGAGACACTGGGATTCTGGAGAACACTAGAACTCAGGAGCACACTGGAGACACTGGGATTCTGGAGAGCACTAGAACTCAGGAGGACACTGGAGACACTGGGATTCTAGAGAACACTAGAACTCAGGAGGAGAATAGAGACACTGGGATTCTAGAGAACACTAGAATTCAGGAGGACACTGGAGACACAAGGATTCTGGAGAACATTGGAGACACAGGAATTCTGAAGAACACTAGAACTCAGTAGGCACATACATAATTGCCAACATTGTAACCGTGTCCCCTGCCACCAGGTGCCCCCAGCAGAGTCCATCCTTGCATCAGGTGCCCCCAGCAGAGTCTGTCCTTGCATCAGGTGCCCCCAGCAGAGTCCGACCTTACATCAGATCCCCCCAGCAGAGTCCGCCCTTATATAAGGTGCCCCCAACAGAGTCCGTCCTTACATAAGGTGCCCCCAACAGAGTCTGTCCTTACAGCAGGTGCCCCCAGAAGCAGAGGCCCTCCTTACAGATCCGTGTCCCTGGCAGCAGAGCCCCTCCTTACATCTGGTGTCCCTAGCAGCGGAGCCCTCCTTTACATCTGGCGTCCCTGGCAGTGGAGCCCACCTTTACATCTGGCGTCCCCCAGCAGTGGAGCCCTCCTTTACATCTGGTGTCCCCCAGCAGTGGAGCCCTCCTTTACATTTGGTGTCCCCCAGCAGCAGAGCCCTCCTTTACATTTGGTGTCCCCCAGCAGCGGAGCCCTCCTTTACATTTGGTGTCCCCCAGCAGCGGAGCCCTCCTTACAGATCTGTGTCCCCCAGCAACAGAGCCCTCCTTACTTCAGTGTCCCCAGCAGCTGGCAGCAGCGGAGCCCTCCTTACAGAGTGATCTGTGTCACCAAGCAACAGAGCCCTCCTTACTTCAGTGTCCACTGGCAGCAGCAGCGGAGCCCTCCTTACAGAGCGATCTGTGTCCCCAAGCAACAGAGCCTGCCTTACTTCAGTGTCCCTGGCAGCAGCAGTGGAGCCCTCCTTACAGAGAGATCTGTGTCACCAAGCAACAGAGCCTGCCTTACTTCAGTGTCCCTGGCAGCAGCAGCGGAGCCCTCCTTACAGAGCGATCTGTGTCCCCAAACAACTGAGCCTGCTTTACTTCAGTGTCCCTGGCAGCAGCAGCGGAGCCCTCCTTACAGAGCAATCTGTGTCCCCAAGCAACAGAGCCTGCCTTACTTCAGTGTCCCTGGCAGCAGCAGCGGAGCCCTCCTTACAGAGCGATCTGTGTCCCCAAACAACAGAGCCTGCTTTACTTCAGTGTCCCTGGCAGCAGCAGCGGAGCCCTCCTTACAGAGCGATCTGTGTCCCCAAGCAACAGAGCCTGCCTTACTTCAGTGTCCCTGGCAGCAGCAGCGGAGCCCTTCTTACAGAGCGATCTGTGTCCCCAAGCAACAGAGCCTGCTTTACTTCAGTGTCCCTGGCAGCAGCAGCAGAGCCCTCCTTACAGAGTGATCTGTGTCCCCAAGCAACAGAGCCTGCCTTACTTCAGTGTCCCTGGCGGCAGCAGCGGAGCCCTCCTTACAAAGCGATCTGTGTTCCCCAGCAGCGCGGCAGCTACAGTTCCCGGCAGTGCCCGGCTTTCTCGTTTGTGTTCAGTGGAGAGAGGAGAAGCTGACTGGCTGCCCCTCCCCTCTCCACTGAGCACAAGGGGAAATAATTGGCAGCGGCGGCCATCTTTTTGTAGCCCACCAGCCGTTTTTTTCCTAAAACATTCCCGATTTTCCTGGGACAAAGGAAAAATCCCGGGAAATTAATCGAGACGAGCTCCGATCGGGACGAGGGTCCCAAAATCAGGATTGTCCCTGGAAAACGACTGTTGGCAAATATGCACATAGGACGACACTGGAGTCTCAGGGATTCTGAAGAACACTAGAACTCAGTAGACACACTGGAGGACACAGGAGACCTAGAGATTCTGGTGAAAACTAGAACGCGGGAGGCCCACAGGATCACACTTGAGACATAGCAATTCTGGTGAAAACTAGAATTAAGGAGAACATTGAAAACAAAGGCATTTTGGCAAACTCTAGAACTCAGGGGGACACAGGAGACAAGGGGAGAACACTAGAATTCATGAGGCACACTGTAGACATGGGGATACTCATGAACACTAGAACTCAGGAGGCACACAGGAGGACACTGGGTACACAGGGATTCTGATGAACACAAGAATACAGTAGGCACATAGGAGGACACTGGGGACATGGAGATACTCATGAACACTAGAACTCAGGAGGCACACAGGACGACACTGGGTACAGAGGGATTCTGATGAACACAAGAATACAGTAGGCACATAGGAGGACACTGGGGACATGGGGATACTCATGAACACTAGAACTCAGGAGGCACACAGGAGGACACTGGGTACAGAGGGATTCTGATGAACACAAGAATACAGTAGGCACATAGGAGGACACTGGGGACATGGGGATATTCATGAACACTAGAACTCAGGAGGCACACAGGACGACACTGGGTACAGAGGGATTCTGATGAACACAAGAATACAGTAGGCACATAGGAGGACACTGGGGACATGGAGATACTCATGAACACTAGAACTCCGGAGGCACACAGGAGGACACTGGTTACAGAGGGATTCTGATGAACACAAGAATACAGTAGGCACATAGGAGGACACTGGGGACATGGGGATACTCATGAACACTAGAACTCAGGAGGCACACAGGAGGACACTGGGTACAGAGGGATTCTGATGAACACAAGAATACAGTAGGCACACAGGAGGACACTGGGGACATGGGGATACTCATGAACACTAGAACTCAGGAGGCACACAGGAGGACACTGGGTACACAGGGATACTCATGAACACTAGAACTCAGGAGGCACACAGGAGGACACTGGGTACAGAGGGATTCTGATGAACACAAGAATACAGTAGGCACACAGGAGGACACTGGGGACATGGGGATACTCATGAACACTAGAACTCAGGAGGCACACAGGAGGACACTGGGTACAGAGGGATTCTGATGAACACAAGAATACAGTAGGCACATAGGAGGACACTGGGGACATGGAGATACTCATGAACACTAGAACTCAGGAGGCACACAGGAGGACACTGGGGACATGGGGATACTCATGAACACTAGAACTCAGGAGGCACACAGGAGGACACTGGGGACATGGGGATACTCATGAACACTAGAACTCAGGAGGCACACAGGACGACACTGGGTACAGAGGGATTCTGATGAACACAAGAATACAGTAGGCACACAGGAGGACACTGGGGACATGGGGATACTCATGAACACTAGAACTCAGGAGGCACACAGGAGGACACTGGGGACATGGGGATACTCATGAACACTAGAACTCAGGAGGCACACAGGAGGACACTGGGGACATGGAGATACTCATGAACACTAGAACTCAGGAGGCACACAGGACGACACTGGGTACAGAGGGATTCTGATGAACACAAGAATACAGTAGGCACACAGGAGGACACTGGGGACATGGGGATACTCATGAACACTAGAACTCAGGAGGCACACAGGAGGACACTGGGGACATGGGGATACTCATGAACACTAGAACTCAGGAGGCACACAGGAGGACACTGGGGACATGGAGATACTCATGAACACTAGAACTCAGGAGGCACACAGGACGACACTGGGTACAGAGGGATTCTGATGAACACAAGAATACAGTAGGCACATAGGAGGACACTGGGGACATGGGGATATTCATGAACACTAGAACTCAGGAGGCACACAGGACGACACTGGGTACAGAGGGATTCTGATGAACACAAGAATACAGTAGGCACATAGGAGGACACTGGGGACATGGGGATACTCATGAACACTAGAACTCAGGAGGCACACAGGACGACACTGGGTACAGAGGGATTCTGATGAACACAAGAATACAGTAGGCACATAGGAGGACACTGGGGACATGGGGATATTCATGAACACTAGAACTCAGGAGGCACACAGGACGACACTGGGTACAGAGGGATTCTGATGAACACAAGAATACAGTAGGCACATAGGAGGACACTGGGGACATGGGGATACTCATGAACACTAGAACTCAGGAGGCACACAGGAGGACACTGGGGACATGGGGATACTCATGAACACTAGAACTCAGGAGGCACACAGGACGACACTGGGTACAGAGAGATTCTGATGAACACAAGAATACAGTAGGCACACAGGAGGACACTGGGGACATGGGGATACTCATGAACACTAGAACTCAGGAGGCACACAGGAGGACACTGGGGACATGGGGATACTCATGAACACTAGAACTCAGGAGGCACACAGGACGACACTGGGTACAGAGGGATTCTGATGAACACAAGAATACAGTAGGCACACAGGAGGACACTGGGGACATGGGGATACTCATGAACACTAGAACTCAGGAGGCACACAGGAGGACACTGGGTACACAGGGATACTCATGAACACTAGAATACAGTAGGCACATAGGAGGACACTGGGGACATGGAGATACTCATGAACACTAGAACTCAGGAGGCACACAGGAGGACACTGGGGACATGGGGATACTCATGAACACTAGAACTCAGGAGGCACACAGGAGGACACTGGGGACATGGGGATACTCATGAACACTAGAACTCAGGAGGCACACAGGACGACACTGGGTACAGAGGGATTCTGATGAACACAAGAATACAGTAGGCACACAGGAGGACACTGGGGACATGGGGATACTCATGAACACTAGAACTCAGGAGGCACACAGGACGACACTGGGTACACAGGGATTCTGATGAACACAAGAATACAGTAGGCACACAGGAGGACACTGGGGACATGGGGATACTCATGAACACTAGAACTCAGGAGGCACACAGGAGGACACTGGGTACAGAGGGATTCTGATGAACACAAGAATACAGTAGGCACACAGGAGGACACTGGGGACATGGGGATACTCATGAACACTAGAACTCAGGAGGCACACAGGAGGACACTGGGGACATGGGGATACTCATGAACACTAGAACTCAGGAGGCACACAGGACGACACTGGGTACAGAGGGATTCTGATGAACACAAGAATACAGTAGGCACACAGGAGGACACTGGGGACATGGGGATACTCATGAACACTAGAACTCAGGAGGCACACAGGAGGACACTGGGTACACAGGGATACTCATGAACACTAGAATACAGTAGGCACATAGGAGGACACTGGGGACATGGAGATACTCATGAACACTAGAACTCAGGAGGCACACAGGAGGACACTGGGGACATGGGGATACTCATGAACACTAGAACTCAGGAGGCACACAGGAGGACACTGGGGACATGGGGATACTCATGAACACTAGAACTCAGGAGGCACACAGGACGACACTGGGTACAGAGGGATTCTGATGAACACAAGAATACAGTAGGCACACAGGAGGACACTGGGGACATGGGGATACTCATGAACACTAGAACTCAGGAGGCACACAGGAGGACACTGGGTACACAGGGATACTCATGAACACTAGAATACAGTAGGCACATAGGAGGACACTGGGGACATGGAGATACTCATGAACACTAGAACTCAGGAGGCACACAGGAGGACACTGGGGACATGGGGATACTCATGAACACTAGAACTCAGGAGGCACACAGGAGGACACTGGGGACATGGGGATACTCATGAACACTAGAACTCAGGAGGCACACAGGACGACACTGGGTACAGAGGGATTCTGATGAACACAAGAATACAGTAGGCACACAGGAGGACACTGGGGACATGGGGATACTCATGAACACTAGAACTCAGGAGGCACACAGGACGACACTGGGTACACAGGGATTCTGATGAACACAAGAATACAGTAGGCACACAGGAGGACACTGGGGACATGGGGATACTCATGAACACTAGAACTCAGGAGGCACACAGGAGGACACTGGGTACAGAGGGATTCTGATGAACACAAGAATACAGTAGGCACACAGGAGGACACTGGGGACATGGGGATACTCATGAACACTAGAACTCAGGAGGCACACAGGAGGACACTGGGGACATGGGGATACTCATGAACACTAGAACTCAGGAGGCACACAGGACGACACTGGGTACAGAGGGATTCTGATGAACACAAGAATACAGTAGGCACACAGGAGGACACTGGGGACATGGGGATACTCATGAACACTAGAACTCAGGAGGCACACAGGAGGACACTGGGTACACAGGGATACTCATGAACACTAGAATACAGTAGGCACATAGGAGGACACTGGGGACATGGAGATACTCATGAACACTAGAACTCAGGAGGCACACAGGAGGACACTGGGGACATGGGGATACTCATGAACACTAGAACTCAGGAGGCACACAGGAGGACACTGGGGACATGGGGATACTCATGAACACTAGAACTCAGGAGGCACACAGGACGACACTGGGTACAGAGGGATTCTGATGAACACAAGAATACAGTAGGCACACAGGAGGACACTGGGGACATGGGGATACTCATGAACACTAGAACTCAGGAGGCACACAGGAGGACACTGGGTACACAGGGATACTCATGAACACTAGAATACAGTAGGCACATAGGAGGACACTGGGGACATGGAGATACTCATGAACACTAGAACTCAGGAGGCACACAGGAGGACACTGGGGACATGGGGATACTCATGAACACTAGAACTCAGGAGGCACACAGGAGGACACTGGGGACATGGGGATACTCATGAACACTAGAACTCAGGAGGCACACAGGACGACACTGGGTACAGAGGGATTCTGATGAACACAAGAATACAGTAGGCACACAGGAGGACACTGGGGACATGGGGATACTCATGAACACTAGAACTCAGGAGGCACACAGGACGACACTGGGTACACAGGGATTCTGATGAACACAAGAATACAGTAGGCACACAGGAGGACACTGGGGACATGGGGATACTCATGAACACTAGAACTCAGGAGGCACACAGGAGGACACTGGGTACAGAGGGATTCTGATGAACACAAGAATACAGTAGGCACACAGGAGGACACTGGGGACATGGGGATACTCATGAACACTAGAACTCAGGAGGCACACAGGAGGACACTGGGGACATGGGGATACTCATGAACACTAGAACTCAGGAGGCACACAGGAGGACACTGGGTACAGAGGGATTCTGATGAACACAAGAATACAGTAGGCACACAGGAGGACACTGGGGACATGGGGATACTCATGAACACTAGAACTCAGGAGGCACACAGGAGGACACTGGGGACATGGGGATACTCATGAACACTAGAACTCAGGAGGCACACAGGAGGACACTGGGGACATGGGGATACTCATGAACACTAGAACTCAGGAGGCACACAGGACGACACTGGGTACAGAGGGATTCTGATGAACACAAGAATACAGTAGGCACACAGGAGGACACTGGGGACATGGGGATACTCATGAACACTAGAACTCAGGAGGCACACAGGAGGACACTGGGGACATGGGGATACTCATGAACACTAGAACTCAGGAGGCACACAGGAGGACACTGGGGACATGGGGATACTCATGAACACTAGAACTCAGGAGGCACACAGGACGACACTGGGTACAGAGGGATTCTGATGAACACAAGAATACAGTAGGCACACAGGAGGACACTGGGGACATGGGGATACTCATGAACACTAGAACTCAGGAGGCACACAGGACGACACTGGGTACAGAGGGATTCTGATGAACACAAGAATACAGTAGGCACACAGGAGGACACTGGGGACATAGGGATACTCATGAACACTAGAACTCAGGAGGCACACAGGACGACACTGGGGACAGAGGGATTCTGATGAACACAAGAATACAGTAGGCACACAGGAGGACACTGGGGACATGGAGATTCTGGTGACCACTAGAACTCAGGAAGCACACAGGAAAGACAGAGATTCCGTTGAACACTAGAACTCAGGAGGCACACAGGAGGACACTGGGGACATGGGGATACTCATGAACACTAGAACTCAGGAGGCACACAGGACGACACTGGGTACAGAGGGATTCTGATGAACACAAGAATACAGTAGGCACATAGGAGGACACTGGGGACATGGAGATACTCATGAACACTAGAACTCAGGAGGCACACAGGACGACACTGGGGACAGAGGGATTCTGATGAACACAAGAATACAGTAGGCACATAGGAGGACACTGGGGACATGGAGATTCTGGTGACCACTAGAACTCAGGAAGCACACAGGAAAGACAGAGATTCCGTTGAACACTAGAACTCAGGAGGCACACAGGGAGACTAGGGGGTTTCTGGGACTTGGGAGGCATGAAGGAAATGTAAAGTGCAACAAGGATTTTTTTGTACCATACTTCATAGGGCTTTTTTTGCCTTCTTCTGCATCGACTGTGGGTAGAGTATTGTGTATATATTGAGGTTTTCTATTTTTTTTCTATTGCTTGAACGAGATAGACTTGGCATGTAGTGAAAGTGTAAATGCTTTATTAAAATATTTAATTAACTGAAGATGGGGGGGGGATGGTGTGGATCAGGGATGGCAAACTATAAGCAAATTAAACCTCGGCTTTAACTATAGACAAACTCATCCGTACACAAAAAGTTCACCCAAACACCACATTTAGAAATACACGTCTTTTATTTTGTATTCCAACATTCTCAATGACATGGATATACAGTTAAAGGCACATCACACAGACACATTGTAATGATAAATTCCCTTTTAAAAACAAAAATCAGACACATTAATACTTTGTTCGCTTTAATGCCTAGAGTTTTCCTTTGTGTGTCAGATCCTACGTCTTTATTTTAGTTTCCTCTATGGATAAACATTTGTAAACACGCCTTCTATTACACGCATCGCTCTAGATGTAGAAAATGGACAGGACAGAATTAGATGCGGTTATTTTCATCCCTCTTTCCAAAAATAATCTAAGCTATACCCATAATATCTGTATTAAAAATATATAAATCAGTAGAAAACATGTTTTTAGCTTATTATGTTCAACAAAATGAGATTTTTACTTTGGTTGTTCACATTCAAATGATGATTAGATGATGTGTCTTTTTTTTAACGTGGGGTGGGAACAGCAGCATCTGGATACGGCTCAACTACAATCACCATCATCATCAGTTTGTGTCGCCCACACAAGACCCCTATACAATTGTTTTCTGCTGGTGTCACCCATACAAGAGCCTTGTACCACTGTTGTCTGCTGGTGTCACCCATACAAGAGCCTTGTACCATCGTTGTCTGCTGGTGTCGCCTATGCAAGAGCCTTGTACCATCGTTGTCCGCTGGTGTCACCTATGCAAGAGCCCCGTACAATCATATCCTTATCAGGTAATTATGGGACCATAACCTGGGCTGGAGCTGCCAACATTATATTTATGTCAGGGTCAGTTCATCCAAAATGGACCTTTCAGTCATAGGGGTCTAGTCTACCGGGCTGGGCCTCCTGTCCATTTATATGTCTTAGGGGGCTTCAGCAGTGGGATCTCTATAGTTTCAGCTCACCTTAAAGTCTATCACAGCTCCAAGGTGATCCTCCTTGTTGTACTGGATTTTCCATAAATACATCATGACCACAGCTGACCTGGCAACTCAACATAGAGATCTCACCAATGGAGTTCCCAAGAGATAGAATCTGTAAAGTAGATTTCCCCAGCATCTGCCATACAATCAATTTCAGGTGGACCCTTTAAAAGGCAATCTCCAGGAAATATCTAAGGACAAGTGTAAGGTGTTGATTAATTCCATGTTGTCCTTTCCCAGATACAGCTCTCTAAAAACTCTAGAGAAGCCATTTTCAAACAAGGGTTCCGTAAAACCCTAGTGAGGTTTCCTAAAACCCTTCAGAGGTTGCCAGGGGATTCCCTGAGCTTAGCTGTAGACTGACCTATTATTTGATGGTGTCTTCACAGTTCTGGGGCCAATGCCACTTAGCAGAGTCATATGCATAACACCACTGATCTTGTTAACTACCTGTAAGCCCTTGTACACACGGTCGGAGATTCTGACAACCAAATCCGTCGGATTTTGTCCAACGAATCTTATCCGTCGGATCTTGTCCAAAACTGTTGCATACACACGGTTGGACAAAGTTGTCGAAAAATCCGATCTTTCAGAACGTGATGACATAATTTTGTTACAATGGGACTACGTTCAGGCTAGTAGCCAATAGCTTTGATGTAGGAATTTGATCTGAGCATGCGTGGCACTTTGTCCGATCGGAATTCTCTACACATGATCGGAGTATGTCCTATCGGACCAGTTTTTTTATCAGAAAATATTTCCAGCAAGTTGGAAAATTTGGTCCGACGGATATTCCGATGGAAACAGTCCGATGCAGACCACACACAGTCAGATTATCCGACAACACGGTCCGATAGGACACATTCCGACGGATTCTCCGACCGTGTGTACAAGGGCTAAGGGTGGCATTCCAACCACCACTCTTCCCACTGTCCACAGATGCAAGGGGAATTTTCCTAATTACCCCAGCTGTACTAATCTCAACTAGGGTCCCCCAAAAGCTAAAACAATTCAAGAGTTCCTCCGATTAAAATAGTTGAGAAAGGCTGCTCTAGAGCATGTAGGGCACAGTGATATCATTAGCTCAACGTTCCTTGTCTGTGTGCTCTTTACCTCCCGTTAATGCTATTTTGTGAACAGAAATGGCCATTGCAGGGACAGTTTGCAAATTGGCCTCGAATAAGGCAAGGAAAAGCTCCTCCAGCTCCTTCCTCTGAACACTGATTGTGTATGTTGAGATCAGGAACTAACACCTTCTGCTGGAACGAAGGCCTTGAGCAAAAGTAAGAAAAGTTGGATGGAGGCAGTCTGTATAAGTGCCTATTTACTGCCAACGTATTGCAACATTTGCCCATCTAATGCCAAAGTCAACTTCGGGGGGGGTTGGAGTAGAGAGTGCTCATTCAGGAAACACTGAGCCAATTGTACCAATAAGCTCTATAGGATGTCTTCAAAGAGCTGTATCTGGGAAAGGAAAGCACTGTCCTTTCTACAGATAAATCCTAAGGCATGTAGGTCCATACACTGCACAATATACTAAAGAGAAGCTTGAGCGGAGAGCAGATCGTTTATATATATCAGTTATTCCTATTTTCTGTACAATCAAAGCTAATCCCGCCCTAGTGCAAAAAACATAAAAATAGAATTCTAGAAAACACAACTACTGATTCAAAACATAAAAGGACACTGGGTAGACATCATGTATATTGGCCACTGTCAACCTCCAATACATGGAAGTTCTAAGCCTCGGGCCTCCACGTGTTCTAGAAACTTACTTCAGAATATTTAACAAAAAACAAAAAAAACGAATTAGGTTTGTTAATGGTTTTGTTTGTGTGGACATAGTTCCTCTTTGTCTGATCTATGATGGGTGGTCATTCACAGCCAGACGAATGCAAGTTATACAACAGATATGAGAATCACTCAAGGTAACGTGTAGTGTGTGACAAGTGAATCTGCACACGGAATAGCTTGGTATTGGATGTAGCGATAACATGCTGGAAGCGTTCAGTAAACACCAATTGTTCTCCATATTAAAAGAGAACTAACACTTCACTAAGAATGCTCCAGATGAAGTATGGTAAAGCTCTGTTCATCTACTGGTGGGTACAAAGACTAGAAGAGGCCACCCATCTGTTCTGGGGAGACACTGGCCCAATGGTGAAGGACAGCCAATGGAGACATTCTGCAGTCACATGTGCCCTGTCATTGGTCAGCCTTCACTGGAAAATGACAGCTGATATCCGATTACTCTTCCCCCCCCCCCCAAACTCATTATGAAAAAGTCAACATTTTCTACAATGGGAAATAATACAATGGGTTTTTATGCCACCTCTGTGCATTTTCTTTAGCTTCCATTTGACAGACCAGAAATCCTCTTCTATTTCTAGGGCATACAACTGAAAAAATATATCAGACACAGAAATAAATATTGTATCTAGTGGTGAAGGATGGTTTTTGCCATTTATATTATGCTAAATATGGCCAGTGGCAAGTGGGGCATCAATGACATCATGGAAAGAAGACTAAAGCCAGTCATAGCTGAAGCTTGATTCCCCTATCAAGACAGTCAGTGTTGATGGGCGAATCCCTCCCACAGAGCCATTGTGTTCTCCCAGAGAGGGGGGGTGGGGACCCATCCCCACTGGGAGAACACAGTGATTATTCCTAGCCGCTATAATAGCCACTGGCAATAATCACATGTAAAATCCGACAGGTTGGCTGTACCCAAGTTGATCAATCAACTTGGGTACATTTAGCCTGTCTATACATGGTTCCAATCTTGGCCAGTCCCTGCTAAACTGGCCTAGATTTGAACCATCTATAGGCCAGCTTTAGGGGATATTACTGGTTCAAAAAGGCAAGATAGCATTCCTGGATTAGGAGGATCTGGTGACCTCCTCCAGGGAGAATACGGCAAAATATAAACTGTTTGGCACAAATATTAATCACCTAATTAACACAATCCTCTGTGGTGTTACCCAGATGGTTCCTGGTGTGTTACTCTGAGAATTACTATGGGGCAAGTGCAATGTCTAGAGAGCAAAATCTCTTAAATTTAGGCTCTATTCGGTAAGGGACATCCTGAGGGACAATGCTGAAATTGCTCTCTAAGGGTATATTACTGAAGATCTAGGGGATAGTCTTCAGCAACATTCTAACACTGAAAATCCTTTAAAATATTCAAAATTGTATTGGTCACATAACATCAGAGTGGACCAAAACACTTCAGACTGGTCCTCGTTGTGTGATGCTGTGTGAAGGTTGTTTGTTGTGGAGACTAGCTATGACCAAGGACTGGTTCTGGTACAAAACAGTACAGACTGGTCCTCTTTGTGCTGCTCTTGTGTGAAGGTAGTTTGTTGTGAAGAACGACTATGACTTGGTCCAAAACCCTTTAGACGGTTCCTCTTTTTTCTGATCCCGTGAGAAGGTTGCTTGTTATGGGACCCAGCTACAACTAAGGACTTGTTCTGGTACAAAAAAACAGTACAGATGCGTTCTCCTAGTGCTGATCCTATGTATAGGATGTTTGTTGTGGGGACCAGCTATGACTGGGGGAACAGTCTGGCAAAGAACCTTCTCTGTGATCATCATATGTGAAGGTTGTTTGCTATAGCTGAGGACCTGCTCGGATACAAAACACTACAGACTGGTTCTTTTTGTGCTGATCCTACCTGAAGGTTGTTTGTTGGGGGACCAGCTACAACAAAGAACTTTATCTGGTACAAAACCCTTCAGACTGGTCTGCTCTGTGAAGATCCCAAGTGACAGTTGTTTGTTGGGGGACCAGCTATGACTAAAGGACTTTATCTGATAAAAACTCCTTTAGACTGGCCTTCCCTATGTGAAGGTTGTTTGCTGTGGGGACCAGCTACGACTAAGGACTTTATCTGTTAGAAAACCCTTGAGGCTGCTCTTCTCTACGATGATCCTATGTGAAGGTTGTTGGGGGACCAGCTACTGCAAAGGACTTTATCTGATACAAAACCCTTCAGACTGGTCTCCTCTGTGATGATCCTATGTGAAGGTTGTTGGGGGACCAGCTACTACGAAGGACTTTATCTGATACAAAACCCTTCAGACTGGTCTCCTCTGTGATGATCCTATGTGAAGGTTGTTTGCTGTGGGGACCAGCTACAACTAAGGACTTTATCTGTTAGAAAACCCTTGAGACTGCTCTTCTCTATGACGATCCTATGTGAAGGTTGTTGGGGGACCAGCTACTACTAAGGACTTTATCTGATACAAAACCCTTCAGACTGGTCTCCTCTGTGATGATCCTATGTGAAGGTTGTTTGTTGTGGTGGGACCAGCTATGACTAGGGACTTTAGCAGGTACACAATCCTTCAGACTGGACCTAAGCGACGGTTGTTTTTTGGGGGACCAGCTACGACTAAGGGCTTTATCTGGTACAAAACCCTTTAGACTGGTCTTCTGATGATCCTATGTAAAGTTTGCAAGACTCCCATATTAGTTGATGATGGTTCCTTCAACTTGTGACAGGCTCACTGAAGATGATTGTGTACTCAAAAGGTGAACCAAGTCATTTCATCGTTAAACCGGGCCTAGTTTTCCCCAATCTATAAAAGTCTGGCATCAAAAAGTGCAACAATTAAGTTAAATAAAGAGTCCCGTATATACAGTCCTGTATCTTGGCCCGCTGTCCTGCCAATGCAGTGTCCTGGGCCATGTTCTTAGATCCCAGCATCAACCTTATCTGAGATACTGCAATTGTGCAATAACTGCCCCTGACATCACCAAAGGGTTTACACATAATTATTTGCTTGTAATGCTACAAAAACAGCCAGAGACTGGAAACTTGCTACAGTAGATACTCATAGACAGGCGGCACATTACAGGAGATGGTTAGAGACTATGGACATACCACAGGCATGAATTTTGCAGAAGGTACTCAGAAACTGGGAATATGTTACAATAGACCAGTGGTCTCCAAACTATGGCCCTTTGCTTGCTTTTATCTGGACCTTGGGGCATTACCCCCCCCCCCCCACTATAATCAACAGTGGGGCATAGTTCCTGCCTCTCTATTCCTCCTACTGACACCAATGCTGTGGCACTAGTCCTCTCACCGACACCAAGGATGGGACACCATTCCTCCCAATGACACCAAGGATGGGGCATTATTCCTCCCACTGATACCATCGATGGGACACTATTCCTTCCACTGACACCGATAACTCCTGACTCCCGAATACACCAACCATGAGGCACTATTCCTCTCATTGACATGAAAAATGGGCAATTATTCCTCCTAATTACACCAATGATGGGGCACTATTCTTCCCACTGATACCATCGATGGGACACTATTCCTCATGGGACACCAATAACTCCTGATTCCCGAATACACCAATCATGGGGCACTATTCCTCTTACTGACATGAATGATGGGCCATTATCCCTCCTAATTACACCATTGACGGTGCACTATTCCTCCCACTGACACGACTGATGGGCCATTATTCCTCCCAGTTACACCAACAATGGCCCATTATTCCTCCCACCGACACCAATGATGGAACACTATTCCTCACACTGACACCAATAATGGGGCACCAAGCCTCCCCCTATTACCAAAGACGGGGCACTGTTTACTCCCACTGACACCAAGACATTTTCTACTCCTACTGGCCACAGTCCTGTCCTCCTAAAGTTTGAGGGACCATAAACTGGACCTTTAGAAAGTTTGGAGACCCCAGCAATAGATTGTTCTGCCACTGCCATTACAGTCCTTTTACAAGACTCACACCCTATAGCCTACTTAAAAATATATATATATTTTTCTCATCAAGATTCATTATAAAAATAAAAAAGGATTTTACCTTATTGGCCCTGCATAAGCACCTTGACAAGGAATACCCTGCTGGGGCCACACAATCTGTGCCAGTTGGGCGCTAGGGCCCTAGAACACCATGGACAGAAATATAACCTCCATTAAACCCCTGAGGACAATGAATATCTTTATTTTCCCCTTTATTGCATTTGTCAGGGAAAGGATCTGTCGGGTTCACTTATAAAAGGTTTGTGCAAACTGAACAAAGTTTTACTGTATGCTTTCCAATAGATTAACTCCTGTATCATCGGCTACATCTAGTGGCCAAGCTGCAGTATAGTTTCTCATTACAATATTTTCAGAAAACAACACCGCATTTTGACCACTAGATGGAGCTGATAAAACAGGATTTAAAGCGGAGGTCCACCCTAAAGTGGACCTTCCGCTCATCGGAACCCTCCCCCCCTCCGGCGCCACAATTGGCACCTTTCAGGGGGGAGGGGGGTGCAGATACCTGTACAGTACAGGTATCTGCACCCACTTCCGGGATAGCTCCCTGCGGAAAGGGGCGTAGATTACGCCCCTTTCTGCAAGTGCCCGCCCCTTTCCGCAAGTGCCCCGCTGCCTGCTGGGAAACACACAGATCCCAGAGGCAGCGGGGACTGTCCTTATTGCACAGCGCGGCTCGCGCATGCGCAGTAGGGAACCGGGAAATTAAGCCGAAAGGCTCCACTTCCTGATTCCCATACCCAAGATGGCGGCGGCAGCACTCGAAAGACGATCTAGAGATCGGCTTTGGGTGCCGACATCGCGGGCGCGCTGGACAGGTAAGTGTCACTATTTTAAAAGTCAGCAGCTGCAGTATTTGTAGCTGCTGGCTTTAAAAAAAAAAAAAAACAAAAAAAAACGCGGAGTCCCGGTGGACTCCCGCTTTAATCTATTCAAAAACATAATGGTGAACTTTTGTTCAGCCTGCACAAATGTTTCCGACATTCGTGCAGCGAATGGTTTAAGAATAGACCCCCTTTGTGTTCGGAAATTTAAGATGACGTATATGAACCATTAGAACGTTTATGTAAGAGGACTTGGCCATACACGTGGTGATTTGATAGCTACATTTTCTGTTGGACTGCTGAGTAACCAAACACTTCTTAAATTGTGGTTTGGACCACAAGGAGATGGATTGAGACTTGTTAGCAAATTGAAAAATTAGCCCTTGCTTACACAGAACAATGACTTTCTACCACCCCGCTGACCAATCAGACCTCAGCAATACATCCATAGTGCAAGGACAGCCCTGTGCTCTGTATTTTTTGGTGCTTGTCATGAACATTGCCACCTATGGAGTAACAAGGGACATACATGGCCTAGAGGCTTTGAAGCGTTAGAATGGGCCTCACCAGGGCTTTTTTTGTTTGTTTTTTCCAGCGGGAACATGGGGGGAATGCAGTACCAACACCTCCAGCACTGGATGTATGTAATGGCAAGGGGGTGCTGGGGTGTGCTGCAGGGTCTATTGATACTAGCTGCCAGGGGATCTATTGTTGCTGGAGGGGGATATATTTTGCAGGGGGAGGTCTATTGTTGCTGGAAGGGGGTCTAATGTTGCTGCCTGCAGAGGATTCTATCTTACCGCTTTCCTTGTTATCATTGACAAATTACTTAGCACCTAAAATGTTACTTGGTTCTGTATTCTCTAAAAGGGGCGGTACTGAGAGGTGGGTAGTTAGGTGGGTAGGGGGGGGTCGGAAACTAAGGGACGGTGCTCAAAAGTGGGTAGGGGAGCAGAAACGAGGGGTAACTCTGAAAAGGGTGGGGGGGGGGGATTCCTGCACTTACTCTCTGAGAAAAAAAAAAAGCCCTGGGCCTCACACTCATCGCCCTTTCTCACCAACAATTTCACAACAGTAGTAGGCACCTACACCGAGGATGTCCATCCCCGTACTCCTATCAAAAGATAGGAAAGAATTGCATTCCCGTAATCTATCAAAAGAAAAAAAACTTCCATGTGAGGTCATAGCTTATTTGACACCTAACTGACCTTGACCTCCAGACAACCATGCAAAAAAAAAAAAAAAAAAAATAATAATAATAATAATAACCTGTTCACGTCTTATACATGTGCGTTAATCTGTAAAACCCAACTTTCATTTTAAAATTAGCTAAAGACATTCCAGGGGCATCAAATCAAAGTTCATTCGTTCATTTGTTTTAAGACAGCAGACACGGCCTGAGTAGAAAATCCGATCCCCTGCCAGTATGGTGCAGAGAACCCTTGTGTAGAAGCAGTGGTCTCTCTGTAGAGGTCCATCACATTCCTGCTCAGTCAGAGCAAGAGCTCAGCAATTACTAAAACTCCTGCTTCCTCATTATCTATAGGTCTGACTCAATAGGGCGGGCGGAGATTTGGACCTCTGCAGAGATCCAGAAAAAGTGGTGGAGATTGGTTTGGGACTTTAACGAAGCCATGGCCTGGTAACAGCATGCATTTCCATCCCAGGGGACTTTAAATGAAACCATGGCCTGGTAAGGTCATGTGTTCAAAAGAAGGGGAGCAAGGGGGATGGGACTATACATGAAGCACCCCCAGGTAAATCACAGCTTGGCAATCAGAAACCCCTGCTCCCTTCTATTTATAGGTCGGATTTAAAAGGGGGGGGGGGGATTTTGGACCTCTGATCCAAGTGGTCTCTCTGCAGAAGTCCAACACACTCCCTGCTAAGTCAGAGCTAGAGCTCGACAATCACTAAAACGCCTGCTCTTTTCTGATTGAATATCTATAGGTTTGACTCAATGGGGGGGGGGGGGGATTTGTACCTCTGGTCCCAGTGGTCTCTCTGCAGAGGTCCAACACACTCCAATCTGAATCAGAGCTAGAGCTTGGCAATCAACAAAACTCCTGCTTCCTTCTATTCTATATTTCTTTAGGCCTGACTCAATTGCAGTCTCCAAAACTCCTGCTCCCTTCTACTTGAATATGTATAGGTCTGACTCAACGGGGGGGGGGGGGGGATTTTGGGCCTCTGGTCCAAATGATCTCTCTGCAGAAATCCAACACACCCTGTGCTGAGTCGCAGCTAGAGCTCGGCAATCACAAACGCTTGCTCCCTTCTATTTAATATGTATAAAGGAGGGAGGGATTTTTGGCCTCTGGTCCAAATGGTCTCTCTGCAGAGGTCCAATAGATACCCTGCCGAATCAGCTAAAACTCAACAATCACAAAGACTCCAGACTGATGAAAAAAAATTATATATATATATATATATATATATATATATATATATATATATATATATATATATATATATATATATATCTCAATAGAAGGGGTTTGGACCTTTGCAGGGAGACCACCGCTTCCACACAGAGAACAAGGTCCTTCCACGCAGTATGCTGGCAGGGGACAGGCTTTTCTACTCAGGGTCGGGCTGCTTTCTAACGGAAGCAAACTGATCGAATTTAAAGGTATATTTTTCACTCAAAATTCACACAACTTAAGACCCAGTAGAAAATTGTGAGAATCTTGGGTGTAATCATTGATGAAATAAAACCTTTTCTGCGGGTGCATCTATAAGGTCATTTGCTGATTTAAAATGAAAGTTAAATTGGGTTTTAAACCACTTTAATAAAAAAAAAAAAAAATATATATATATATATATATATATATATATATATATATATAATAAGGCACCCGCCTCCTGACACCTTTATATGGCAATGACTAAAATAATAAAATAAAAAAAAGGGGGGGTGGGGAATAGAACATTTCTTTTGTTCCCCTCCCTGGGTCTACAAATTTACTGATTATATCATCAGTCTTCAGGCAATGTCCTGGGATCATTAATTGCTTAAAAGTCTTTTTTTTTTTTTTTTTTGCGATAAAATAAAGCACAATAGCAAAACCTTCCATCTGCACCACTATCAAAAATACGCAACAAGACAATTTCTTCTTAATAAAGTTGTCTATGTCAGTTTAGGAAACAATTATGTTCATTATGAGCCAACTCCTATACTAAATGAAAAGTCTGATGCCACGTACACAGGATCGGAAATGCCACCAGCAAAAGACCGATGTACGCTTTTGGTCGGAAAATGCGACCGTGTATATGCTCCATCGAACTTTTGCTGGTGGCATTTCCGCCAGCAAAAGATTTTAGAGAAAGTTCTCAATTTTTCGGTCATAAAAAAAAGTTCCCGATCGTCTGTACCAATTTCCGAAGAGCAAAATTCCTACGCATGCTCAGAAACAATTTGACGCATGCTCAGAAACATTGAACTTAATCTTCTCGGCTCGTCGTAGTGTTCTACGTCACCGCTTTCTTGACGGTCGAAAGTTCCGAGAACTTTTGTTTTGTGTGACCGTGTGTATGCAAAGCCAAGCTTGAAGGGTATTCCGTCGGAAAAACCACCCAAGTTTTTTCTGACGGAAAATTCCGCTCGTGTGTACGGGGCATAACGCTCTAAACATAATCTTCCAAAATTGGAGCTACAACCAACCTTTAAGGTCTACCACCAACTAGGGACGGCTACTCAAAACATGACCTCTTCCGTAGTGTTCTGATACACCTCTGAACGACTGGAGAGCAAAACCAAAAATTTGCAACAGAAATTTTTTTACAATTCCCAAGTTTGAGGAGATGAATCGTAGCAAAAGGCAACGTTTCCTGTATAATCATAGGTTCTCTTGGCTGCCCAGGCCAACAACCTTGCCAGCGTGGCAGATGGATTATCGTGGAGCAGTACGGCACCTCCTCGGAAAGTGGCGCCTGGTGAGCACCAACATTAATAATAAAACAAAAAAAGAAAACAGCGTATATATAAAAAAATAGATTCCCTTTTTCACATCAAGGATTTTCTGAACTTGGCAGGACAGATAAAGTGCATCATAATTACTGTCCTCTTAAATCAATCTAAGGCAAGCAAAATAACACTGGACTTTAACCCTTTATCAATGTGCCCAGCAGACCAGACTGGTTAAAAAAAAATGAGAACAATGCTTGTATTCCATGTAGTTTAGTTTCCGAAGTCTGAAGGAGATTGTAACCTTTTCTATGATTAGAGTTTTCTTTCCTTGGCCATGAACACAATTTGTGAAGACAAAGATATGGTGACACCAGGGCCCAGTAGTGTTAGTTGACGGAAAGTATTTCAATATTACTAGGATTAGAGTCTTCCTTCCCTGGCCACAAACCCAATTTGTGAAGGCAAAGATATGGTGACACTGGGGCCCAGTAGTGTTAGTTGACGGAAAGTCTTTCAATATTACTAGGATTAGATTCTTCCTTCCCTGGCCACAAACCCAATTTGTGAAGGCAAAGATATGGTTACACCAGGGCCCAGTAGTGTTAGTTGACGGAAAGTATTTCAATATTACTAGGATTAGAGTCTTCCTTCCCTGGCCACAAACCCAATTTGTGAAGGCAAAGATATGGTGACACTGGGGCCCAGTAGTGTTAGTTGACGGAAAGTCTTTCAATATTACTAGGATTAGATTCTTCCTTCCCTGGCCATAAACACAATTTGCGAAGGCAAAGATATGGTGACACCATGGCCCAGTAGTGTTAGTTGATGGAAAGTCTTGCAATATTACTAGGATTAGAGTCTTCCTTTCCTGGCCACAGATGCAATTTGTGAAGACAAAGATATGGTGACACCATGGCCCAGTAGTGTTAGTTGACGGAAAGTCTTTCAATATTACTAGGATTAGAGTCTTCCTTCCCTGGCCATAAACGCAATTTGTAAAGGCAAAGATATGGTGACACCATGGCCCAGTAGTGTTACATGATGGAAAGTCTTGCAATATTACTAGGATTAGAGTCTTCCTTCCCTGGCTATAAATGCAATTTTAGAAGAGATATAGTGACACCATGGCCCAATGGCGTTAGTTGCGGAAAGGCTTTCAATATCACATTAGTAGCCATTTGCTTGTACAATGATATGCTGGTGCTATGGCTAAGTGAGATGCTGAATTTTCTTTTACTATTACCTCCGATTATATTTAAGACACCCAAGTGAAATAGGCCACTTCGTCCAAGTCTACAGGATAATCCGTCAGAAGTATGGGTGTCCTTTGATAGAGCTCTCCCTTGTAACTACGCCACTTGCCGATGGGAAGGTAGACGTCGCGCTCCTGCTTTCCCGGCTCCAGAACAGGAGCCACCATTAAGGTGTCTCCAATCAGAAACTGGGAATCGATTTTGTGGGCTCTTTCGTCATTTGGAGCAATCCACCAGATGGGTCGTATGATGGGGTCGCCAGTGTCGGTCACTTCCCCAGCAAGCTCTAGCAAAAGGGGGGCCACCAGAGATTCGTGGATTCTGGTGAACTTCTGGGCAATTTCAATCACTTCCTTATCAAAGAACCAAGGAGGCACGGAGAACTGCATTGAGGGCATGAAAGCAGATAACTCCAACCACCGGATATAAAGCTCTTTCATATCTTTAGAAAAATTGCCGTAGACATTTCCACCAATCATATCCGGAAGGATGAAAGGATATCCAAGCATGCTTATGGTAAGGACAGTAGGTATGAGAGATTTTAACCCAAGCTCGTAACCCCAAACAGAATCTCGATCGATGATCCTGAAGAAACACGATATGTTTTGAGACTGGTACCCAACCCTGAGCTCAGCAAGGTCATAAAACTGGTCAGCCATCTCAGTGTACCGCCTGCTGAACATGTTGGGATCCGCCAAAGGTTGAAAGGTGCTGAACTGTTTTGGGAGATAGCTGGTTTCCCCAGCATCAAACTTGAATGATGAAATTCCGTACTTTGTTCTCAGTTGTCTGAGGTTGTTCTGAAACCATTCCTTTGTGCTGGGGTTTGTGAAATCAAGTATAGCTCCAATCCCATTCCACCACTTAACCATGGCGGGCAACTGACCTGTAGGCTCCTTCACAAACAGTCCCCTCTCTATGGCAACTCCAAAGTTGGAGGAGTTATAGTTGATGAAAGGATGAATCCAAAGGGTCACTTTGAACCCATCTTCCTTTAACTTCTTAAACATAGCCGTTGCATTTGGAAACTTCACCGGATCGAAATCAAAATCACCGTAATACTTGGAGTACATATCGTCTATCTCTATGTGGCTATAATTAAAGTTGTATTTCTTTATGTTCTCAGTGAAGTTAAGCAGCTTCTCCTGATCGATGCTGGTTTTATACAGTGCCCATGTTGACCATATCGGATACTTGAAGGCACTTTCTGAAGGTATCCGACTGGGCTTATTGAAGTACCTCCTCACCATGTACTTGTGGATGGAGGTCACGTCTGACCCCACGCAAACTCGGTAGCTGAGTTCAGGGAATGGCGGTTTATCTGGAGGGGGTTTGTAAGGGGAATTGGTATACCTCGCTTCAAAAAAGAAAACCTTCTCTGTGCTATTCCACCCAAGGTGGAAAGGGACGGAGGCATTAATTTTAATGGCCGTCGCATTGGACGACAGCCAGTAACTTTCCAAGATTCCGCCAAAGCTATCTTTAAAGCTATAAACATCACCAGTAATAAACGGTTTGGGTTCTTGGTATCCGGATAATTTAATTGGCCAGTTTTGTGTACGCATCTCAGCACCTCCGTACCAGTAGGCATCATCCCAATACATGGTGTGCTGGACTGTCGTATCGGCAACAAACTCCTCCCAGCGCACCCGGTAACACATGACAGTGTCTTTATCCTTGTGGACCGTCTGAACAAAGAATTTTAAGGGTCCCTTTTCTGACCTGGAACAGGACAATATCGCCCCCTCTTTTGTGCAAGAATCTAAATCCAGAACTCCAGACTGAAAAGCCATTCTGAACACCACCCTTCCCTGGTGGTTTTGTATGATGAACCCATCCTTTTTTAGATACAGCAGCTCCGTCTTCAGCCGATCAGCTTTCCGGAGAGAGATGGAGTAATAGCACCAAGACACTATTGCACAGATGACCAGGACGATACCCAGAAGGACAGCACCAATGAGAGGCTTCTGCTCCTTAGAAACCTTCTGTTTGACTGGCATAATGTTTTCGGGCAAGAAGGTATACATGATGGCGGATGAAGGTCACAGATGATTATTCCTTGAAAATGGGCAGATCACTCTCAGTTCAGTTTGGACTCCTTCATGTCTAGAAACAGAACAAAAAAAAAGTTAATTTGGAAAAGCTGGGTTTAGCCAATTTCACCTTAATTTGTATGTGTGTGAGCTCTGCATAAGGATCAACCACTGTGGACATACAGTATGTAGTGTTACCATCTGGAGCTATAGTATCTCCACTATGATAGCCCTACTGACCATCTGCATTTCATCTGAAGTCTTTGTCCTCTCTTTTCATCCATCATGGAATGGAAATTTATAGACTGGTCTCTGACTGAAGTGTTAACAACCACTATATGGGGAGCACATTGGCGAGATGGTCTCCAGGTTCTTCCAGTTGGCCATGAGCAGCTATATAGTGGAAACTGAGACAAGCAGCTATATCTACAGCCAAAATGTGTCAGGATAAATGGTCTTAACAGTCAACAACTTTTTAAAAATTGTCCAGCCTGTTTTTCCAACCCAGATATTCCCATCAGAAAGCACAGCCAGCATCTGACTTCATTTTTCGAACTGCAGTTAAAGCCAAAGCCTTGGTGCAGGACCGCCCGCCCGAGCCTGTGATAGTGAAAGGGCAGCAGAACACAGATTTATTTTCCTCCCAGAGCTGAGGTTTCACAGTGCTTAAAGCAAAAAAAAATTTCCCATGCAGTGGCACGCCACGGGTCAACTGCTCATTTTTGTCTAGGCGATTTGAAAACAAACATATCTAATCCTCCTACCTAAACCGGTCCCTGTGGCTCCTGCCCCCCCCCCCCCCCAATCCACCCCGGTGTAGTGATCTTGTGCGATAGACCTGCTCTGGACATGTGGATGTCAGGAAAAGTGCACTGCTGGGTCATGAGGGAGCACAGATTTCCTTAGTAGATGAATATCACCAATGTTGGAATATATATACGCCCCAAGATATCCATCTACAAAAGGACATCAATGGAATTTCCCACTAAAAGTATAACAAAAACCTCCAAGTAGATGGCTATCACCAATTTTGAATAATATACACCAAGCCCCTAGATATCCATCTAAAAAAGGACACCAATGGAGTTTCCCATTAAAAGTATAAAAAAGACCTCCAAGTCCAAGTAGATGGATATCACCAATGTTGGATAATATAAAACAAGCCCCAAGATATCCATCTACAAAAGGACACCAATGGAGTTTCCCACTAAAAGTATAACAAAGACCTCCAAGTCCAAGTAGATGGATATCACCAATGTTGGATAATATAAAACAAGCCCCAAGATATCCATCTACAAAAGGATACCAATGGAGTTTCCCACTAAAAGTATAACACAGACCTCCAAGCCTCCAAGTCCAAGTAGATGGATATCACCAATGTTGGATAATATAAACCAAGACCCAAGATATCCATCTACAAAAGGACACCAATGGAGTTTCCCACTAAAAGTATAAAAAAGACCTCCAAGTCCAAGTAGATGGGTATCACCAATGTTGGATAATATAAAACAAGGCCCAAGATATCCATCTACAAATGGACACCAATGGAGTTTCCCACCAAAAGTATAACAAAGACCTCCAAGTCCAAGTAGATGGCTATCACCAATTTTGAATAATATAAACCAAGCCCCTAGATATCCATCTACAAAAGGACACCAATGGAGTTTCCCACTAAAAGTATAAAAAAGACCTCCAAGTAGATGGGTATCACCAATGTTGGATAATATAAAACAAGGCCCAAGATATCCATCTACAAATGGACACCAATGGAGTTTCCCACTAAAAGTATAACAAAGACCTCCAAGTCCAAGTTGATGGGTATCACCAATGTTGGATAATATAAAACAAGGCCCAAGATATCCATCTACAAATGGACACCAATGGAGTTTCCCACTAAAAGTATAAAAAAGACCTCCAAGTCCAAGTAGATGGGTATCACCAATGTTGGATAATATAAACCAAGACCCAAGATATCCATCTACAAATGGACACCAATGGAGTTTCCCACTAAAAGTATAAAAAAGACCTCCAAGTCCAAGTAGATGGGTATCACCAATGTTGGATAATATAAAACAAGGCCCAAGATATCCATCTACAAATGGACACCAATGGAGTTTCCCACTAAAAGTATAACAAAGACCTCCAAGTCCAAGTAGATGGGTATCACCAATGTTGGATAATATAAACCAAGACCCAAGATATCCATCTACAAAAGGACACCAATGGAGTTCCCCACTAAAAGTATAAAAAAGACCTCCAAGTCCAAGTAGATGGGTATCACCAATGTTGGATAATATAAAACAAGGCCCAAGATATCCATCTACAAATGGACACCAATGGAGTTTCCCACTAAAAGTATAACAAAGACCTCCAAGTCCAAGTAGATGGGTATCACCAATGTTGAATAAAATAAAACAAGGCTCAAGATATCCATCTACAAATGGACACCAATGGAGTTTCCCACTAAAAGTATAACATACAGTGGTGTGAAAAAGTGTTTGCCCCCTTCCTCATTTCCTGTTCCTTTGCATGTTTGTCACACTTAAGTGTTTCGGAACATCAAACCAATTTAAACAATAGTCAAGGACAACACAAGTAAACACAAAATGCAATTTGTAAATGAAGGTGTTTATTATTAAAGGTGAAAAAAAAATCCAAACCATCATGGCCCTGTGTGAAAAAGTGATTGCCCCCTAAACCTAATAACTGGTTGGGCCACCCTTAGCAGCAACAACTGCAACCAAGCGTTTTTTGCGATAACGTGCAATGAGGCTTTTACAGCGTCCTGGAGGAATTTTGGCCCACTCATCTTTGCAGAATTGTCCTAATTCAGTTACATTAGAGGGTTTTCGAGCATGAACGGCCTTTTTAAGGTCATACCACAACATCTCAATAGGATTCAGGTCAGGACTTTGGCTAGGCCACTCCAAAGTCTTCATTTTGTTTTTCTTCAGCCATTCGGTGGTGGACTTGCTGGTGTGTTTAGGATCATTGTCCTGCTGCAGAACCCAAGTTCGTTTCAGCTTGAGTACACGAACAGATGGTCGGACATTCTCCTTCAGGATCTCTTGGTAGACAGCAGAATTCATAGTTCCTTTTATCACGGCAAGTCTTCCAGGTCCTGAAGCAGCAAAACAGCCCATCACACTACCACCACCATATTTTACTGTTGGTATAATGTTCTTTTTATGAAATGCAGTGTTCCTTCTACGCCAGATATACTTGGACACACACCTTCCAAAGAGTTCCACTTTTGTCTCATCGGTCCACAGAATGTTGTCCCAAAAGTCTTGGGGATCATCAAGATGTGTTGTGGAGAAATTGAGACGAGCTTTGATGTTCTTTTTGCTCAGCAGTGGTTTTCTCCTTGGAACTCTGCCATGCAGGCCATTTTTGCCCAGCCTTTTCCTGATGGTGGAGGCATGAACGCTGACCTTAACTGAGGCAAGTGAGGCCTGCAGTTCCTTGGACGTTGTTGTGGGGTCTTTTGTGACCTCTTGGATGAGTCGTCGCTGCGCTCTTGGGGTAATTTTGGGCGGCCGGCCACTCCTGGGAAGGTTCACCACTGTTCCATGTCTTCGCCATTTGTGGATAATGGCTCTCACTGTGGTTCGCTGGAATCCCAAAGCTTTGGAAATGGCTTTATAACCCTTTCCAGACTGATAGATCTCAATTACTTTCTTTCTCAATTGTTCCTGAATTTCTTTGGGTCTCGGCATGATGTGTAGCTTTTAAGGATCTTCTGGTGGACCTTACTGTGTCAAGCAGCTCCTATTTAAGTGATGCCTTGATTGTGAACAGGTGTGGCAATAATCAGGCCTGGGTGTGGCTAGAGAAATTGAACTCAGGTGTGGACAACCACAGTTATAGTATGTTTTAACAAGGGGGGCAATCACTTTTTCACACAGGGCCATGATGGTTTGGATTTTTTTTCACCTTTAATAATAAACACCTTCATTTACAAATTGCATTTTGTGTTTACTTGTGTTGTCCTTGACTATTGTTTAAATTGGTTTGATGTTCCGAAACACTTAAGTGTGACAAACATGCAAAGGAACAGGAAATGAGGAAGGGGGCAAACACCACTGTAGACTTCCAAGTCCAAGTAGATGGATATTGCCAATGTTGTATAATATAAACCAAGCCTCAAGATATCCATCTACTTAAACTTGGAGGTTTTTGTTATAGTTTTAGTGGGAAACTCCACTGGTGTCCTTTGTGCTCCGGCAGTTTGGACCATTTCGGGTTGTTGGCGAATGGGCTCATCTCCTCCAGAAATGAATTTCCTGCCAGATCTTTGACTGTGATTGGAGGACAAAGGCTGCAGATGAAATGTAGATTGCCAGTAGGACGACCGTAGCGGAGGTGGAGGCCGCCATATGGCACTCCGCTACCCAGGAAGAGCGTCAGCTGCCTCATAATCACTTCATGAGAAGTTCAAACACAAGCTGAATAGCAGAGCAAACATCACTTATATTTATATTTATACAAGCAAAAGGATCATTTGTAGAACACATAGAATATGAAACAATAAACATACAACCATCAATGCATGCATAATCATCATAGGAAGATAAATGTGATTAACCCCTTCCCACCCGGCCTATTGTAATATGACGGAGAAGCGGGAGCTCTGACGCAATCTGTCACTCGCTATGTGTCCACCGGAAATGGCCGATAGCAGATCATTGTACTGGGCCCCCGCTGCCGGTACCAATGCGATCCCTGTGGCCAATCACAGCAGATCATATGATAATTGTACACAATGAATGGCTTTGATTGTGTATTATCGTGATGAGCTCTGTGATTGGTTACAGTGATCACATGGTACAGACAGGGCCAATCACAGCCCATCTGTACCATGTGATTAGCTGTGGCCAATCACAGCTAAATCACAATAGTAAACACGGAATGAGCAGTTTTCATTCAGAAAAAAAAAAAAGGTTGCTTATTAACTGTAAAATTCACAGTTATAAGCAATCACTGTGTAAAAAAATAAAATAAAATCCTGATCATCTCCCCAGATCAGTACAGTGCTACTATGGTAACACCGTATTGCTCTGGTCACTGCATGTAAAAAAAAAAAAAAAATAAAAAATAAAAGGAGAAAAATAAAAAATTATTATTATTTATTTTATTTTACAAGTTAGTGTCTCCGATTACTACACCACCACTTATATGAGGACGATGTACTGCACTGGTGACAGTATGTAAAAAATTGAAAATTTGGAAAAAAAATTATTTCTTAATTTTCGAAAAAATTGTGACAAGAAAAAAAAAAAAAAAAAAAAAAAAAAAAAAAAAACTAGCCATGCCTCCTACTAAATACTTTGGACTGTCCCCTTTCCAAAAGGGTTTTTCGGGGCATATTTTTACTCTCCTGGCATTTTCGGGGCCTCAAGAAATGAGATCAGCCATCAGGATTTATCAGTTTTCAGATATACTGTATATCCCATAGTTTGTGGACTTTTCGACAGACTAAATATTACACATTGATAAATTAAATAAATGATATCAATCCCTATGTAGGCACCCTGATCGATTTATACACATTGATTTGGGTTATTTACACAAATGAATTGTAGAAGAATACATGTTGGCCTAAATTTATGAAGACATTTTTTTTTTATTTGTAAAATGTTGCAACAGAAACTAAAAAGGAAAACACTTTATTTTTTATTTTTCCAAATTTTTCGGGTTTTTCTTGGTTTATTTAGCAAAAAATAAGAAAACCCCAGTGGCGATTAAATACCACCAAAAGAAAGCCCTATTTGTGTGAACATAATTATAAAAAGGTCATATGGGTACAGCGCGGCATGACCGCGCAATTGTCATTCAAAGTGTGACAGCGCTGAAAATTGGCCCCGAGTAGGAAGTGCCCGGTATTAAAGTGGTTAATAAACAAAGTCCAATAAAACTTATATCACCAACTTATTGGTGCCCATGTAATATTTTGATATTCCACTCTTTATTAGTATTGCGGGTCAAAGAAAAAGTACCAAGCGATCCGGTTCTTCCAAGTGACTATTTATGAGTGAAGACAACAACCAGCGTTCCACTAAACGAGTAGCAGAGGCTCTAACCAGACTCATGTGACCACCATATAATACATGGTCAAACTGCGCTTAAAAAGGGTTAAATAATCCCGGTTCCAATGATACGTCGGCGCGCTAACATCCTGGGAAATGCTCAAAGGTTTTCCGTAAGATAACACTAAGAGGAAGAAACAGCTCGCATAGGGTAATATAGATGCGCGTTTCGTCCCAGTGGACGTCATCAGGGGGAGTGGTGACGTTTACTATGACAAAACGCATTGGACGTACTCAAATACACCAACATTATGGTTACGGATCACAGGTCACTGTTAATTTCATCTGACCACAATGAGGGAGGGTGTGCACACCCACTGTACGAGTTGGTTCGGCCAAGATTCCCCCTCTACATATGCAAGGACCACCCACTTGCAGCCCTGATCCCAGCAATTAAGGTCTTTCTTTGCACATGTGCAGTGACTCAAATACAGTTGATGCTGTGATCCCTGGACAGAACTGACAGAACTAAGGCCAAGATGTGGGACTGTGCTGGGCAAATCCATGGTGGAGCAGCACTGTCAAACAGGCACAGGACTACAGAACATCTCTCCTCCTCCTCCTCCACCACAGTTGGGGAGGCGTTATGTAGTTTTAAAAGAGAGAACCAGGATAGCAGAGAATTAACAAGTTTCAAAAGGTCCACATTTCTGTACTTGCATAAAATATAAAACTGAAAAAAATAAACAAACAAATGCAGTCACTAAAATTGAAAGCTGAACTCCGGGCACAAAAACGTATATAAATCTATTCTTCAGTAGCCACAGAGGATAAAAATCCACTTTGTGCGCATAAAAAAAAAAAAGGTCTTTGCAAACTCAGATATTACATTGTAAAAGCAGCAGTGACATCACTGTGCTATGCATAGCCTCTGCAGAGTGCAGAACTATGGGAGGGGCCCAGCAGGCTCCACCCTCTACAAGGAAACTATAGGAGGGGGTGAAGACAAGAATAGTCACCCAGCACAAGAAGAGAGAACAGAGCTCTGGAAGGGACCTGGCCCCACCTACTACAGAAAACTACAGGGAGGGGGCAGAGACAACAAGAGAGGATATAACTGTGGGAGGGACCCAGCAGGCTCCACCCACTTCGGAAAACTAGCAGGGGGCGGAGTCAAGACCAGTCACCCTGCAGCTCCAGCCACTGCAGAAAACTATAGCAGGGGCGGAGTCAAGACCAGTCACCCTGCACAAGGAGAGAAAGAAAAGCTGTGGGAGTGGCCCAACAGGCTCCACCCACTGCAGAAAACTATAGCAGGGGACGGAGTCAAGACCAGTCATCCTGCACAAGAAGAGAAAGCAAAGCCGTGGGGGTGGCCCAACAGGCTCCACCCACTGCGGAAAACTATAGCGGGGGCGGAGTCAAGACCAGTCATCCTGCACAAGGAGAGAAAGAAAAGCTGTGGGAGTGGCCCAACAGGCTCCAACCACTGCAAAAGTGGTAGCAGGGGGCGGAGTCAAGACCAGTCATCCTGCACAAGAAGAGAAAGCAAAGCTGTGGGGGTGGCCCAACAGGCTCCACCCACTGCAGAAAACTATAGCGGGGGCGGAGTCAAGACCAGTCATCCTGCACGAGAAAGAAAAGCTGTGGGAGTGGCCCAACAGGCTCCACCCACTGCAAAAACCGACATGAGGGGCGGAGCCAAAACCAGTTACCTTGCACAAAGAGAGCAGAGCTGTGGGAGGGACCCAGCAGGCTCCACCTACTACAGAAAACTACAGGAGGGGCGGAGACAAGACCAGTCACCCTGCACAACAAGAGAGCGTAGAGCTGTGGGAGGGACACATAAGGCTCCAACTACTGTAGAAAACTAAAGGAGGGGGCAGGGTCAAGACCAGTCACCCTGCACAAGGAGAGAAAGCAGAGCTGTGGGAGGGACTCAGCAGGCTCCTCCCACTGCATACAAGCTACAGGAAGGGGCGGATACAAGACCAGTCACCCTGCACAAGAAGAAAGGACATAACTGTGGGGGGGACCCAGCAGGCTCCACCCACTGCAGAAAACTACAGGAAGGGGTGGAGACAAGACCAGTCCCCCTGCACATAGAAAGATGGGCCCAGCAGACTCCACCCACTGCATAAAAATTACAGGAAGGGGCGGGGGCAAGACCAGTCACCCTGCAGAAAAAAGGAGAGGGCCATCAGACTCCACCCACTGCAGAAGACTACAGGAAGGGGCGGGGACAAGACCAGTAACCCTGCAGAAAAAAGGAGGGGCCTATCAGACTCCACCCACTGCAGAAGACTACAGAAAGGGGCGGGGACAAGACCAGTCACCCTGCAGAAAAAAGGAGGGACCCAGCAGACTCCACCCACTGCAGAAAACTACAGGAAGAGGCGGAGGCAAGACCAGTCACCGTGCACAACGAGAGAGAGCAGAGCTGTGGGAGGAACCCAGAAAGCTCCACCTAGTACAGAAAACTACAGGAGGGGGCGGAGACAAGACCAGTCACCCTGCACAAGGAGAGAGAGCAGATCTGTAGGGGGAGCCCAACAGGCACCACCCACTGCAGAAAACTATAGCAGGGGGCAGAGTCAAGACCAGTCACCCTGCACAAGGAGAGAAAGAAAAGCTGTGGGAGTGGCCCAACAGGCTCCACCCACTGCAGAAAACTATAGCAGGGGGCAGAGTCAAGACCAGTCACCCTGCACAAGGAGAGAAAGAAAAGCTGTGGGAGTGGCCCAACAGGCTCCACCCACTGCAGAAAACTACAGGGGGCGGAGCCAAAACCAGTTACCTTGCACAAAGAGTAGAGCTTTGGGAGGGACCCAGCAGGCTCCACCTACTACAGAAAACTACAGGAGAAGGCGGAGACAAGACCAGTCACCCTGCACAACAAGAGAGAGCAGAGCTGTGGGGAGGGACACACCAGGCTCCACCTACTATAGAAAACTATAGGAGGGGGCGGAGTTAAGACCAGTCACCCTGCACAAGGAGAGAAAGCAGAGCTGTGGAAGGGACTCAGCAGGCTCCTCCCACTGCATAAAAGCTACAGGAAGGGGCGGATACAAGACCAGTCACCTTGCACAAGAAAAAAGGACATAACTGTGGGGGGGGACCCACTACAGAAAACTACAGGAAGGGGTGGAGACAAGACCAGTCCCCCTGCACATAGAAAAAGGGGCACAGCAGACTCCACCCACTGCACAAAAAACGACAGGAAGGGGCAGGGCAAGACCAGTCACCCTGCAGGAAAAAAAGGAGGGGCCCAGCAGACTTCACTAACTGCAGAAGACTACAGGAAGGGGCAGGGACAAGACCAGTCACCCTGCAGAAAAAAGGAGGGGCCCAGCAGACTCCACCCACTGCAGAAGACTACAGGAAGGGGTGGGGACAAGACCAGTTACCCTGCAGAAAAAAGGAGGGGCCCAGCAGACTCCACCCACTGCAGAAGACTACAGAAAGGGGTGGGGACAAGACCAGTCACCCTGCAGAAAAAAGGAGGGGCCCAGCAGACTCCACCCACTGCAGAAGACTACAGGAAGGGGTGGGGACAAGACCAGTCACCCTGCAGAAAAAAGAAGGGGCCCAGCAGACTCCACCCACTGCAGAAGACTACAGGAAGGGGTGGGGACAAGACCAGTCACCCTGCAGAAAAAAGGAGGGGCCCAGCAGACTCCACCCACTGCAGAAAAGTACAGGAAGGGGACGGAGACAAGACCAGACACCATGCACAAGGAGCGAGAGCAGCAGTGAGCGGTCTTTATTACAGGAGGTCTCAGAGATGTGGAAGAAATACACAAAGATCTCCGAGATTCCAGAAGAAGACACACGACCGATGGATTTGGATGATATTTACTTATCTCTGGGTCCTAAATATTGTCCTTGGAGTGTAGTCACCCTTTAATTCCGGCTGTCAGCAGATGACCAGAACAAATGGTGACTACAATGAAGCTTTGATACAGAATAACGGGAATGATAATCACATTTAGCGTGTCAGTAAAATCAACTTACAGTAAAACCAGTCCGTCTCTCCCGGCTCGGAGGTAACGTCTGTAGAAGAGCGAGGGTAGCGGTCACACGGTTGGCGCTGGGCGCAGTCCCAGGAAAACATTGGGTACGTCTGCCAGGAAAGTCATCTGATTCTCAGCGCTCCTACAATGTGCCAGGGACAGACTATTTATACTGACAAGGGGGAGGGGAGGGGGTGTCCTCACCCTCGGAGTCTCCTCCGAAGCTTCGGATACAGAGAGCTCGGTGTCTCCGTGCAGAGACTGAGCACGCTCAGAACTTTCTACTGAGGATACATCAGGGATGGATTCCACACATAAGACACCCGGAGGAGAAGATTGCTTTTCAGAAAAGTGACAGTTACTTTCTGCAGAGACCAATCAGATTAGAAAATGGCAGTCACATGACTAGGATAGGGATACCTGTCCAGGAGTTCTATACTTCTATTTATGTGAGCATCAAGAGCAATTGGCTCGCATTCACATCTGCGTATTTTCGAACGCCACAAGTTTTCGGAAACACGCGGCAAGCAGGCATTAAAAAAGGTATGCGTTTCCAAACGCGTGGCCGCCTGCACAGAAAATGCGCGACTTAAAATTGTAACCTGCGTTTTTTTTTTTTTGTGCGGGTTCCCCCGCATTCGGAAAAAACGCGCAGATGGAAATGTACCCTAAATGGCAGCGTGAGCGCAAAGAGTTTCAAAAAGTGTGGAAACCGCACGTCGCGCTTGCGTTGCGTTTGCATCTGCACGTTTCAGAACATGCGACAACTCGCACATAAAAACGCACTCTTTGCTGTGCGGTTTCGAAAAATGTGATGAAACGTGCGAGTCGTGCTTGTGTTAGCATTTGGTCTGCATTCGCACCTGCGCGTTTCTCGAGAGCGCAGAAAACGCGTTTTGCTGTGCGTTTTCAAAAACGCACGGAGATGAGCCTCAAGCTTGCATTACCATTAATGCTGCGTCCTCATCTGCGCATTTCCAAACTGATGGCAGCGAGCACAGAGAACGCACACTTTGCGCTGCAATGTGCGCCACTTCTTATCTGCGCATTTGTGAACGCACTGCAACAAAACACACTACTTTGCTGTGCGTTTTTCGAAAACTCGCAGCAATGCACATCACACTTCAATTACCGTGTAGACTGCAGTCAGATTTGTGCATTTCCAAAGGTGAGCAGGTGAGCAGGGGCGCCACCCCACCCCCTAATCCATGCATCCGGCCCCCTGATCTACATACAGGGTGCTAGACACATGGATTCCAATGCACTGTTTTTTTTTTTTAAGAACGTGAATAGAGCCAGAGGCTTCAAAAAAAGGGTAGGCTCGGGGTGCACCCGTTTTCTGATTGGCTGAAAGGAGACGCTACCCTATTGGCCAAGAGAGGAGGAGGGAGGAGAAGCACAGCGAGGAGATCGCCGGGATGCCGAGGAGGAAGGGGAAACCGGCTGCCCGTCGCCCAGAGGGAAGAGCTGCCTGTGTGCTGCTTGCCATCGCCAACCCCCCCTCCCCCCCAAGAAAATATACCGCCGGCCGTCCCACTGCATATGACACTTCACAACTGGGGCATTTATTGCTCGTAGGGCAGCACATGCAAGTGTCTGGGGCTGTCTTCTGTGTGACGCACGTAAAAAAACGGGCACAAACACGTGAGCGGAACACGCGTTTCCGCTACTCTCAGGTGTGAGTGAAATGTGCTTGTGAGGAAATTTTTAGGCACCAAGAATGACCAGGGAGGAGAGGGGAGGGGTAAAAACGAAGGCACTGCTCCTTTAAAGTCGCACAGAAGATGCTACTTTCACAAGTGTGAACCAGGGATAAAGCACTGAAGACTCACATTAGTTACATTTCAATGAGCAGAGGACAATAGGTGCTTACCTAAAGACATAGTCCACCTTCTTCAACAAATAAATACCACCACATTGATTTATTTTTAAAAAATTGCAATTTTTTCTTTTTTTTTGCATTGGATCCGGCAAAGCATTGTACCACAATCAGTGGATCACAGGTGCAAAAAGAGATCCAAACCAAAGATTACACCAACCCAAACCACGGATCGCACCGACTCAAATGTTGGATCAAACCGACCCGAGCCAACAACTCACAGCGCCCCGAGCCAACAACTCACAGCGCCCCGAGCCAACAACTCACAGCGCCCCGAGCCACAACAACTCACAGCGCCCCGAGCCACAACAACTCACAGCGACCCGAGCCACAACAACTCACAGCGACCCGAGCCACAACAACTCACAGCGACCCGAGCCACAACAACTCACAGCGACCCGAGCCACAACAACTCACAGCGACCCGAGCCACAACAACTCACAGCGCCCCGAGCCAACAACTCACACACCGACCCGAGCCAACAACTCACACACCGACCCGAGCCAACAACTCACACACCGACCCGAGCCAACAGATCACACACCGACCCGAGCCAACAGATCACACACCGACCCGAGCCAACAGATCACACACCGACCCGAGCCAACAGATCACACACTGACCCGAGCCAACAGATCACACACCGTCCCGAGCCACAGATCACACACCGACCCGAGCCACAGATCACACACCGACCCGAGCCACAGATCACACACCGAACCAAGCCACAGATCACACTCCGACCCAAGCCACAGATCACACACCGACCCGAGCCACAGATCACACTCCGACCCAAGCCACAAAGCCACAAATCACACACCGACCCAAGCCACAAATCACACACCGACCCAAGCCACAAATCACACACCGACCCAAGCCACAAATCACACACCGACCCAAGCCACAAATCACACACCGACCCAAGCCACAAATCACACACCGACCCAAGCCACAAATCACACACCGACCCAAGCCACAAATCACACACCGACCCAAGCCACAAATCACACACCGACCCAAGCCACAAATCACACACCGACCCAAGCCACAAATCACACACCGACCCAAGCCACAAATCACACACCGACCCAAGCCACAGATCACACCGACCCAAGCCACAGATCACACCGACCCAAGCCACAGATCACACCGACCCAAGCCACAGATCACACCGACCCAAGCCACAGATCACACCGACCCAAGCCACAGATCACATTGACCCAAACCACAGATTACACCGACCCAAACCTTGGATCATGCCCACTCAAACCTTGGCTCACGCCAACCCAAACCACAGACAGTCACCTGAGCCGGGGACATGAGGACAGAAACGTTACTTACATCTGTTCCAGGAATAATTAGCAATTCCAGTAATGAAATCCGCCAGTGAGCAGAGATGAGCCGACAATGTACAGAGGACACAAACATCTCTGTATGCGAAGAGCACAAGATACAGATCACATGACCGCCTGTCCTAGGGCAAAGTCCTTATCACCGGAGACATCCAGGGAGGAGGAGGATAGAGATATACAGAACACACCACCCACTGAGAGGCAAAGATCTGCTCAGCATATATAGGACACATATTATGTAACCAGCAAGCAAGCTGTCTGAAGATTACATCTCATCTATCATATGGCTCCCTTCCATGTTTCCTTACCAACCATGTGTTTTGCCAGACCACCACATCGCATGATGATGGACACTGGTGCAGGGCAAGGTCATCCACATGGTACTATTCTGGGCATTGGAAAGGAGTCAGATTATCTCCACAGCATGATGGTGGGCATTGGCGCAGAGCTAGATTATCCCCATGTCATGATGGTGGGCATTGGCACAGAGCTAGATCATCCCTGTGGCATGATGGTGGGCATTGGCACAGAGCTAGATCATCCCTGTGGCATGATGGTGGGAATTGGCACAGAGCCAGATCATCCACATGGTACAATAGAGGGCACTGGTGAAGAGACAAATGAACAATCGGTAGGAAAAGTAGGCAATGGTGTAGAGCCAGACCACCACATGTTGTGATGGTGGGCACTAGCTTTAAAGGTCAGATTATCTATATAGTATGAAGGTCAGCAATGACACTGAGCTAGATCACCACAAGATAACGATGCGCACCGGGCAGAGTTTGATCACCATGTGGTACAATGGTGGGTACTGGCACAGAGCCAGATCACCATATGGTATGGAGATATCCACCAGTGTAGAGCTAGATCACCACATGGTTTTATGGGCAATGGCACCAAGTCAGATCACCATGTTGTACACTGATGGGCACTGGCACAGAGCTAGATCATTCATATGGTATGATAGTGGGCACTGGTGCAGGACCAGATCATCCACACAGTACAATGGTGGGAACTGGCTAAGAGCCAGATCACCACATGGTACGAGGGCGAGCACTGATGCAGTCTTAGATCATCACATGGTACGATGGTGGGCACTGACGCAAAGCCATATCATCGCATGGCATGGTGGGCACTGGCACAGAGCCACATCATCATATGGTACAATGATGGGTACCAGCACAAAGTCAGGTTATTGCATGGTACGATTGTGAGCACTGATGCAGGACCAGATCATCACATTGTATGATGGTAGGCACTAGCAAAAAGTCAGATCACATGGTACAATGGTGGGCACTAATGCAGGACTAGATTATCACATGGTACGATGGTGGGAACTGGCATAGAGCCAGATCATCACATGGCACGATGGTGGGCACTGGCATAAAGCCAAATCACCACATGGCATGATGGTGGGCACTGGCACAAAGCCAGATCACCACATGGCACAATGGTGGGCACTGGCACAGATATATGAAGAATGGTGCAGTGCCAATTATAAAATCAAATTCATAAACAAAGTTCATATATGAACCAAATGAAAGATTAGTGGAGTAGTTTGAACGACATATACAGGTGAATAAAAACGATGTACCAAACTAAATGGGTAAATCAAAAAGAGAGCAAAGTCCACAGATGAACCAGACGAGTGAAGTATCACAGATGTGAAAAAAAATGCCACCATCCCCCAAAACACACTGCCACTTACCCTCAGGTAGATAGTGGTAAGCATTGGTATCATTCAATGACAGCTCTCAGTGGCAAGGGGACATGCCCAGCAGTTCCCCCTCAACACCCAATACTCAGTTAAAAGAGAAAAAGAACCCCTCAAAGTGTAGGCATCACATAATTTATTGATAACATCCAAAAAGGCTGCACTCACATTTTCAGAGATAAACTAGCACTGAAATAAAATGTCCAGCATTTCCAACCCACAAAATGGCCGCTGCGTCCGACTCCCAGCTATGAATTTTGTCATGAAGGGGCGCAGAGCCAGATCATCACATGGCACAGTGGGTACTGGCACGGAGCCAGACCATCACATGGCAGGATGGGGGGCACCAGCACAAAGCCAGCTCATTACATGGTATGATAGTGGGCACCGATACAGAGCCAGGTCATCACATGTTAAGATAGTAGGCATCGGCACAAAGCCAGAACATCACACCGCACAATAGTGGGCACTGACACAGAGCCAGGTCATCACGTGGTAAGGTAGTGGGCACCGGCACAAAGCCAGATCACATGGCACGATGGTGGGCACCAGCACAAAGCCAGATCACATGGCACGATGGTGGGCACCAGCACAAAGCCAGATCACATGGCACGATGGTGGGCACCAGCACAAAGCCAGATCACATGGCACGATGGTGGGCACCAGCACAAAGCCAGATCATTTGGCACGATGGTGGGCACCAGCACAAAGCCAGACCATCACATGGTATGATAGTGGGCATCAGCACAAAGCCAGATCATCACCTGGTATGATAGTGGGCACCAGCACAAAGCTAGATCACCACAAGGCACAATAGTGGGCACTGGCACAGAGCCAGGTCACCACATGGTAAGATAGTGGGCATTGGCACAAAGCCCGATCATCATATGGTACGATGGAAGGCACCAGCACAAAGCCAGCTCATCACATGGTATGATAGTGGGCACCAGCACAAAGCCAGATCATCACATGGCACGATGGTGGGTACCAGCACAAAGCCAGATCATCACATGGTACGATGGTGGGTACCAGCACAAAGCCAGATCATCACATGGTATGATGGAGGGCACCAGCACAAAGCCAGATCATCACATGGCACAATAGTGGGCACCAGCACAAAGCCAGATCATCACATGGCACAATAGTGGGCACCAGCACAAAGCCAGATCATCACATGGTATGATGGAGGGCACCAGCACAAAGTCAGATCATCACATGGTATGATGGAGGGCACCAGCACAAAGCCAGATCATCACATGGTATGATGGAGGGCACCAGCACAAAGCCAGATCATCACATGGTACGATGGAAGGCACCAGCACAAAGCCAGCTCATCACATGGTATGATAGTGGGCACCAGCACAAAGCCAGATCATCACATGGCACGATGGTGGGTACCAGCACAAAGCCAGATCATCACATGGTACGATGGTGGGTACCAGCACAAAGCCAGATCATCACAAGGTATGATGGAGGGCACCAGCACAAAGCCAGATCATCACATGGCACAATAGTGGGCACCAGCACAAAGCCAGATCATCACATGGCACAATAGTGGGCACCAGCACAAAGCCAGATCATCACATGGTATGATGGAGGGCACCAGCACAAAGCCAGATTATCACATGGTGTGATGGAGGGCACCAGCACAAAGCCAGATCATCACATGGTGTGATGGAGGGCACCAGCACAAAGCCAGACCATCACATGGCATGATGGTGGGCACCAGCACAAAGCCAGACCATCACATGGCATGATGGTGGGCACCAGCACAAAGCCAGATCATCACATGGCACAATAGTGGGCACCAGCATAAAGCCAGATCATCACATGGCACGATGGTGGGCACCAGCACAGAGCCAGATCATCACATGGCACGATGGTGGGCACCAGCACAGAGCCAGATCATCACATGGCTTAGCTCTACATGGCCCTGATACTGCACAGATGACACCAGTGCTCCTACCACTATGACCCGATCACACCACAGTACTGAGGTAACACAGGTTAATGCACACATTACTGCAATGCATGTTACTATGTGTGTGTGAGGTGGTGCCAGTCCTTGTGAAAGAACCCCAAATCAGCGGAATGGACGTGACTTCCTCAGTGCAAAGCACAAAAACCAACAACATGATAAACATTACTTGTAGTCAGAGTCCTCATACGGAAATACGACGACCCTAACTACCAAAGCCTGAGGTGTATCTTGGCCTGGCTGGACAGTATGCCTAAAAGAGGGCATACCCTGAATGAATGTATGAAATGTAAATGAAATGATGAAAGCAATGGGGGAATGGGTGGGTGGGAACCCAGAAATGAGCCGACGAAGGCTCTGATGGAGGAGGAGGGATTTAAAGCCCTCAGACTCCTCCTACAAATTCAGGCTAGCCTGCGGCCAGCCTTCCAACTTGTAGTCAGAGTCCTCATACGGAAATACGACGACCCTAACTACCAAAGCCTGAGGTGTGCCTTGGCCTGGCTGGACAGTATGCCTAAAAGAGGGCAAAAAGATACAAAGTAGGTGTGATGTGAAAGCTACAAAGAAGGCCCGTAACAATCGTTTAGTCCGGAAAATGCGAATGCCCAGCTGACTACAGAAAAGGGGGGTCACGTGTGTAGCTGCTGACATGGAGGATCTCCAGCACCCCATGAACCTGACGTAAAGAAAGGACCCCCTGCGAGACCTACAAAAATTGCCCAGGAACCAGATGAATAACAGAAGAGGGGTTAGGATTCCAGCCTGGTTTGGCAAGTAACCTGGATGTGAGAACAACTGTTAGTAGTGAGAGGATGGAGAAAGCGCAGATCCACGGAATGATGCAGAGAAGGCCAACTTACTTACCCGACACTCAGGCTAAGGTACAGAAATATGACCACAAACCCCTAGCTTACCCATCTATACCAATGATGGGGAAGCTGTAAGTAGTAAGAGAGAAACTGCCTAGAGCACTAACTGGGAACTGCCAAGGGAAGGAGACAGGAAGTCTGAAACACCACGAGAACCTGGCCGGTAACTGGTAGCCGTGCCAAAGAGAACATCCCCGACTTCCCTCCCTTGATGGTTAGAGAGGGTGAGCCGCAAAAATGAACAGCTTGACAGGAGTTTGTAGGTCCTGAAAACTGGTCCCCTGATGAAAACTACATGGAATTGGGAGATGAGGCCAAATTGCCGATGCAATACCCAGCGAAAGCCATAAACATGAACCTATGAGACCATCCCGCCTTGTGAGAAGCCCACTGCAAAATCTGGATAAGAACCGTTGGCCAGATTGATTACCTGAGATGACACTGCCCCCAGTTCTACAAGACACTGAAAGAAATTCCAACATCACCTGAAGGCGCACTGAGAAGAACAGGAGCCGCAGCTGAAACCTCAGTGCAAGCCTAACGGGCTATGAACCCCACCATCCCGACTAACAAATAAGAGAGCATACAGAAACTGCATGAACTGGGTTGAAGAATCCTGCACGAAACATGCGCTGCACTGGTGGATGGAAGAGGTTGAACAGAGTTGGGAATAACCCCCTGAATACTGCCCCCCCCAGCTGAGGCTGGGAAAGGGGTACCCTGGTGATAATTGAGCTAAGAGTTTGGTCCCACCCCTAAAAATGGGGTGCTACCAAGCACTGAACCCCCATACGACGGAGAAGGGATGAATGTGCACCGGCCTCCTCCGCAACCCACCCCAAACCCTGAACCAAGAAAACACAACAAGCGAAAAGAGAACAGACAACCAACACACGAAACAATACCCCTACGTACCTGACAAGTATGAGGATGTAAGTGCAGAAATGACAAGACCAACAGCGCGTGAATGTGAACCTAAAGCTGACACAACCCTAGTGTATGTAGCGAGTGAGCCCGAGCAACCTGCAGCGCCAAAACAGGTAATTAAAAACGAACACTCAGGGCTGAGGTACCCACAGACCGTGGTGGGTAGTAGTAAAAGGTATGGTGAACGTGCACGTATGACGTATGGTATACGGGCAAAAAGATTGTGGGACGACAATCAATTAAAAACGTAACCTCAGCCCGTATGCGTCCGTAGACGTGACGGACCCTGGATGTGAGCCCTAACTCACAGACATACTACGAACATCAAGCTATGACATGAAAGTTACAAACAAAAGCTATGACAGAACAACAGAGACAGATAGCAAACAAACCCTCCGGGCTGGTGAACCCACAGACCGTGGTGGGTGGACATACAAGAGTGAAGAAATAAGCATGCAACGTATGACGTACAGTATACGGGCGAGAAGATTGTGGGACGACAATCAATTAATAACGAAACCTCAGCCCGTATGGGTCCGTAGACGTGACAGACCCTGGATGAGAGCCCCAGCTAACATACACTACGAACGACAATAATGCTACGAATGGAAAAGCTATGACAGAACAACAGAGACAGATAGCAAACAACCTTCAGGGCTAGTGTACCCATAGAGCATGGTGGGTAGACGTACAAGTGTGATGAAATAAGCATGCAACGTATGACGTATGGTATGCGGGCGAGAAGATTGCGGAACGGCAAACAATTGAAACCTCAGCCTGTATGGTCCGTAGACGTGACAGACCAGGAAATGAGCCCTGGCTAACAGAAAAGCTACGTACAAAACGCCATGACAGAAAGCAGACAGGTAGCAACAACCCTCCGGCCTAGTGTACCCACAAAACATGGTGTGTAGATGTGCAAAGAAATGAGCGTGCACCGTACGATGTGTGTTATACGGGAGAGAAAATAAAGGGACGACAAACAAAATGAAACAAACCTCCGCCCGTGCGGATCTGACAGAAATGCCTGGACAGCAAACGCTATGACGGGAATGCAGGACAGCAAACGCTATGACGGGAATGCAGGACAGCAAACGCTATGACGGGAATGCAGGACAGCAAACGCTATGACGGGAATGCAGGACAGCAAACGCTATGACGGGAATGCAGGACAGCAAACGCTATGACGGGAATGCAGGACAACAAAACGCTATGACGGAATGCTGGACGGAAACGCTAAGCTGGAAATGCAGGACAGAAACGCTATTCCTGAAAAAACCTGGACCGAATGATATGACAGAAAAGCTGGACCAAACGAAAAGCTGGACCGAACGATATGATAGAAACACTGGACCGAACAACTGACAGAAAGCTGGACCGAACGATATGACGGAAACCCCTGGACAGAACGTGATGACAGAAGAACGCAGAGACAGAAACCTGGGGCTGAGTGCCGTGATAAACCCCGTGACTGAAATGGGTGCCTGGACGTGCAGGGGGGTACGAGAGTGCGGGGAGGTGAACAGGTGGGTGAGTGCCCCCCCATGAAAACTGGGAAGCGTGTGGGCATCCCCTCCATGGAGCATGGCGAGAGTTTCTGGGAGGTGAACTGGCTGGCAAGCAACAAGTGGACAGAAAAAACGCTGAGACAGAAAACGCTGGACAGAAAATACTGACAGAACTGTTGAACTGAAAATGCTGTGACCGAAAATGCTGGACAAAAAACACTTACAACCGAAACCTGGACAGAACGCAGGCTGTGATCGACACATAGGCCAAATAAGCAAATTCACAAGAGACAGCAGCAACCCTGGCAGACCTGCTGTAATGGTGATTGCCCACCCACGGACTGACATCCTCTGTTACAGCAGCAGAGATGTCAGTGACAGTTCACCCCCAGAGCACCGTCGCGCCCCCCCCCCCCCTCTGGTGGAGCCAGAGGAGAGGAGCAGGAGGGGACAGAAAACTGACCTCCCCACGAGGTGTGCGGCACAGATGCCAATCCCCAACCCCCCCCCCCCCCAGAATCGGCGGGAGAACAGCAGGGGCAAGCAGAGTGCATAGGGAGAGAGGAGCTGCGGGGCAACCAATCCCCTCCCACACACTGGGAGAAACGGCGGGTGCCCCGCACATGAGGGGGAGCCGGCGGCGGCCGATCACCTCCCCCCACCAAGAGGATTGGTGGGCGCTCTGCACATGCGAGGGGAGAGGGGGAGCTGGCGGCGGCCGATCAGCTCCCCCTCCCCCCCCCATCAAAAGGATCGAGCCTGATCTACCCTGATAAGACAGGGGACATATCTGTATATATACACATACATGTACATACACATGAGACAGTACGGTCCTGGCAATCCTCCCCTATATTGGACATGTCAGGGGTCACATTGTACAATACATATATGAGACGGATCAGTCCCAGCAACACTCCCCTATATTGAGACCCAGTAATCGATGTGCAGTATGCCCCCTCTATATAGGAAAATGACAGCAGCCGAACCCCCCCCCCAGAAACCAGGAGAAGCGGGCGGGAGGCCCCCACAAGGAGCAAGACCCCCCCCCAAGGACAGGGGAGCTGGCGGGCAGCCAAACCCCCCCTCCACCCGGCGGAACAGCGGGAGAAGTGGGCGGCCCCCACGTGGAGCCAGACCCCCCCCCCAGGACAGGGGAGCCGGCGTGCAGCCGAACCTCCCCCCCTCCAGCTGGCGGAACAGCGGGAGAAGTGAGCGGCCCCCACGTAGAGCCAGACTCCCCCAGGACAGGGAAGCCGGCGGGCAGCCGAATCCCCCCCCCTCCCGGCGGAACAGCGGGAGAAGCGGGCAGACGGCGTGGCCCCCTCCTGGAGCCAGATCAGTGCGGCAGAGAGAGCTGATGGGCGGCCGAACCCTCCCCTCCCCCTCCCGGTGGAACAGCGGGAGAAGCAGGCGGCCCCACGTGGAGCCAGATTCCCCCCCCCCCCCCCACCACAGTGGAGCTAACCAGCAGTCAAAACCCCCCTCTCCCGGCGGAACAGCGGGAGAAGTGGACGGACACCCCAGGACAGGAGAGCCGGCCAGCAGCTGAATCCCCCCCTCTCCCGGCGGAACAGCGGGAGAAGTGGACGGGCACCCCAGGACAGGAGAGCCGGCCAGCAGCCGAATCCCCCCCTCTCCCGGCGGAACAGCGGGAGAAGCGGGCGGACGGCGCGGCCCCCTCGTAGAGCCAAGCTGATGGTGGCTGAATCCCCTCGTGTGAACGACAGGCAGGAAGGCCCCCTCGTGGAATGGGTTGATGCGGATGGGCAGACTCCAGCAGTGCCTCCACCCAGAAATGAGCCGACGAAGGCTCTGATGGAGGAGGAGGGATTTAAAGCCCTCAGACTCCTCCTACAAATTCAGGCTAGCCTGCGGCCAGCCTTCCAACATAACACAGCGCTGTGATTGGTTCCCGGAGAGGAGCCCGCAGGACTTTACTGGTTTTACTTCTCCTAGAAAAAGCAGAACATGGGAAAGAGCCGACTTCCCATACGATGACATGACCGTCCAGTCTATACATTGTATCCGTGTCATCACATGACCGTCCAGCCTGTACATTGTATCCGTGTCATCACATGACCGTCCAGTCTGTACATCGTATCCGTGTCATCACATGACCGTCCAGTCTATACATTGTATCCGTGTCATCACATGACCGTCCAGTCTATACATTGTATCCGTGTCATCACATGACCGTCCAGTCTATACATTGTATCCGTGTCATCACATGACCGTCCAGTCTGTACATCGTATCCGTGTCATCACATGACCGTCCATCCTATACATTGTATCCGTGTCATTACATGACCGTCCAGTCTGTACATCGTATCCGTGTCATCACATGACCGTCCATCCTATACATTGTATCTGTGTCATCACATGACCGTCCAGTCTGTACATCGTATCCGTGTCATCACATGACCGTCCATCCTATACATTGTATCCGTGTCATCACATGACCGTCCAGTCTATACATTGTATCCGTGTCATCACATGACCGTCCAGTCTATACATTGTATCCGTGTCATCACATGACCGTCCAGTCTATACATCGTATCCGTGTCATCACATGACCGTCCAGTCTGTACATCGTATCCGTGTCATCACATGACCGTCCATTCTATACATTGTATCCGTGTCATCACATGACCGTCCAGCCTGTACATTGTATCCGTGTCATCACATGACCGTCCAGCCTGTACATTGTATCTGTGTCATCACATGACCGTCCAGTCTATACATTGTATCCGTGTCATCACATGACCGTCCAGTCTATACATTGTATCCGTGTCATCACATGACCGCCCAGTCTATACATTGTATCCGTGTCATCACATGACCGTCCAGCCTATACATTGTATCCGTGTCATCACATGACCGTCAAGCCTATACATTGTATCATCTCTACATGTGTCTGTGATCAATGTATACAGATCTATATGGAGGAATCTTGTATACAATGTATGTCTGTGTATGGAGATTGTATACAATGTATCTGTGTATGGAGATTGTATACAATGTATGTCTGTGTATGGAGATTGTATACAATGTATGTCTGTGTATGGAGATTGTATACAATGTATCTGTGTATGGATTACATAGTTGGTAAGGATGAATAAAAAGACACCAGTCCATCCAGTTCAACCTGTGTGTTGTGTATGGAGATTGTATACAATGTATCTGTTGATCACACACAGCCCCCTGCCCCCCCACATATCACTGACCTGTGTCTGGGGCTCCCCCCTTACAACAGTGTCGCCAATAGAGTCCCCCTTACATCACTGTCCCCAACAGACTCCCCCTTACATCATTGTCCCCAACAGAGTCCCCCTTACATCAGTGTCCCCAACAGAGTCCCCCTTATATCACTGTCCCCGAGTCCATCAATGTCCCCAACAGAGTCCCCCCTAACATACCCATCACTAACAGAGTCCCCCTTACATGACTGTCCCTAACAGAGTCCCCCCTAACATACCCATCACTAACAGAGTCCCCCTTACATCACTGTCCCCAACAGACTCCCCCTTACATCATTGTCCCCAACAGAGTCCCCCCTTACATCAGTGTCCCCAACAGACTCCCCCTTACATCATTGTCCCCAACAGAGTCCCCCCTTACATCATTGTCCCCAACAGAGTCCCCCCTTACATCAGTGTCCCCAACAGAGTCCCCCTTATATCAGTGTCCCTAACAGAGTCCCCCTTATATCACTGTCCCTAACAGAGTTCCTCCTAACATACCCGTCCCTAACAGAGTCCCCTTTACATCACTGTCCCCAACAGAGTCCCCCTTACATCACTGTCCCCAACAGAGTCCCCCTTACATCACTGTCCCCAACAGACTCCCCCTTACATCAGTGTCCCCAATAGAGTCCCCAGTCTATACATTGTATCCGTGTCATCACATGACCGTCCAGCCTGTACATTGTGTCCGTGTCATCACATGACCGTCCAGCCTATACATTGTATCCGTGTCATCACATGACCGTCCAGTCTGTACATTGTATCCGTGTCATCACATGACCGTCCAGTCTGTACATTGTATCCGTGTCATCACATGACCGTCCAGTCTGTACATTGTATCCGTGTCATCACATGACCGTCCAGTCTGTACAATGTATCCGTGTCATCACATGACCGTCCAGTCTATACATTGTATCCGTGTCATCACATGACCGTCCAGTCTGTACATCGTATCCGTGTCATCACATGACCGTCCATCCTATACATTGTATCCGTGTCATCGCATGACTGTACAGTCTATACATTGTATCCGTGTCATCACATGACCGTTCAGTCTGTACATCGTATCCGTGTCATCACATGACCGTCCATCCTATACATTGTATCCGTGTCATCACATGACTGTACAGTCTATACATTGTATCCGTGTCATCACATGACCGTCCAGTCTATACATTGTATCCGTGTCATCACATGACCGTCCAGTCTGTACATCGTATCCGTGTCATCACATGACCGTCCATCCTATACATTGTATCCGTGTCATCGCATGACCGTCCAGTCTATACATTGTATCCGTGTCATCACATGACCGTCCATCCTATACATTGTATCCGTGTCATCGCATGACCGTCCAGTCTATACATTGTATCCGTGTCATCACATGACCGTCCAGCCTGTACATTGTATCCGTGTCATCACATGACCGTCCAGCCTATACATTGTATCCGTGTCATCACATGACCGTCCAGTCTGTACATTGTATCCGTGTCATCACATGACCGTCCAGCCTGTACATTGTATCCGTGTCATCACATGACCGTCCAGTCTGTACATTGTATCCGTGTCATCACATGACCGTCCAGTCTGTACATTGTATCCGTGTCATCACATGACCGTCCAGTCTATACATTGTATCCGTGTCATCACATGACCGTCCAGTCTATACATTGTATCCGTGTCATCGCATGACCGTCCAGTCTGTACATCGTATCCGTGTCATCACATGACCGTCCATCCTATACATTGTATCCGTGTCATCACATGACTGTACAGTCTATACATTGTATCCGTGTCATCACATGACCGTCCAGTCTATACATTGTATCCGTGTCATCGCATGACCGTCCAGTCTATACATTGTATCCGTGTCATCACATGACCGTCCATCCTATACATTGTATCCGTGTCATCGCATGACCGTCCAGTCTATACATTGTATCCGTGTCATCACATGACCGTCCAGCCTGTACATTGTATCCGTGTCATCACATGACCGTCCAGCCTATACATTGTATCCGTGTCATCACATGACCGTCCAGTCTGTACATTGTATCCGTGTCATCACATGACCGTCCAGCCTGTACATTGTATCCGTGTCATCACATGACCGTCCAGTCTATACATTGTATCCGTGTCATCACATGACCGTCCAGTCTATACATTGTATCCGTGTCATCACATGACCGTCCAGTCTGTACATCGTATCCATGTCATCACATGACCGTCCATCCTATACATTGTATCCGTGTCATCGCATGACCGTCCAGTCTGTACATCGTATCCGTGTCATCACATGACCGTCCATCCTATACATTGTATCCGTGTCATCACATGACTGTACAGTCTATACATTGTATCCGTGTCATCACATGACCGTCCAGTCTGTACATCGTATCCGTGTCATCACATGACCGTCCATCCTATACATTGTATCCGTGTCATCGCATGACCGTCCAGTCTATACATTGTATCCGTGTCATCACATGACCGTCCATCCTATACATTGTATCCATGTCATCGCATGACCGTCCAGTCTATACATTGTATCCGTGTCATCACATGACCGTCCAGTCTATACATTGTATCCGTGTCATCGCATGACCGTCCAGTCTATACATTGTATCCGTCTCATCACATGACCGTCCAGTCTATACATTGTATCCGTCTCATCACATGACCGTCCATCCTATACATTGTATCCGTGTCATCACATGACCGTCCAGCCTATACATTGTATCCGTGTCATCACATGACCGTCCAGCCTATACATTGTATCCGTGTCATCACATGACCGTCCATCCTATACATTGTATCCGTGTCATCACATGACCGTCCATCCTATACATTGTATCCGTGTCATCACATGACTGTCCAGTCTATGCATTGTATCCGTGTCATCACATGACCGTCCATCCTATACATTATATCCGTGTCATCACATGACCGTCCAGTCTATACATTGTATCCGTGTCATCACATGACCGTCCAGCCTATACATTGTATCCGTGTCATCACATGACCGTCCAGCCTGTACATTGTATCCGTGTCATCACATGACCGTCCAGTCTGTACATCGTATCCGTGTCATCACATGACCGTCCATCCTATACATTGTATCCGTGTCATCACATGACCGTCCAGCCTGTACATTGTATCCGTGTCATCACATGACCGTCCAGTCTATACATTGTATCCGTGTCATCACATGACCGTCCAGTCTATACATTGTATCCGTGTCATCACATGACCGTCCAGCCTGTACATTGTATCCGTGTCATCACATGACCGTCCAGTCTATACATTGTATCCGTGTCATCACATGACCGTCAAGCCTATACATTGTATCATCTCTACATGTGTCTGTGATCAATGTATACAGATCTATATGGAGGAATCTTGTATACAATGTATGTCTGTGTATGGAGATTGTATACAATGTATGTCTGTGTATGGAGATTGTATACAATGTATCTGTCTGTGTATGGATTACATAGTTGGTAAGGATGAATAAAAAGACACCAGTCCATCCAGTTCAACCTGTGTGCTGTGTATGGAGATTGTATACAATGTATCTGTTGATCACACACAGCCCCCTCCCCCCACATATCACTGACCTGTGTCTGGGGCTCCCCCCTTACAACAGTGTCGCCAACAGAGTTCCCCCTTACATCACTGTCCCCAACAGACTCCCCCCTTACATCATTGTCCCCAACAGAGTCCCCCTTATATCACTGTCCCCGAGTCCATCAATGTCCCCAACAGAGGCCCCTCTTACATCACTGTCCCCAACAGAGTCCACCCTAACATACCCATCACTAACAGAGTCCCCCTTACATTACTGTCCCTAACAGAGTCCCCCTTACATCACTGTCCCCAACAGACTCCCCCTTACATCATTGTCCCCAACAGAGTCCCCCTTACATCACTGTCCCCAACAGACTCCCCCTTACATCATTGTCCCCAACAGACTCCCCCTTACATCATTGTCCCCAACAGACTCCCCCTTACATCATTGTCCCCAACAGAGTCCCCCTTACATCATTGTCCCCAACAGAGTCCCCCTTACATCATTGTCCCCAACAGACTCCCCCTTACATCATTGTCCCCAACAGAGTCCCCCCTTACATCAGTGTCCCCAACAGAGTCCCCCTTATATCAGTGTCCCCAACAGAGTCCCCCTTACATCAGTGTCCCCAACAGAGTCCCCCTTATATCACTGTCCCTAACAGAGTCCCTCCTAACATACCCGTCCCTAACAGAGTCCCCTTTACATCACTGTCCCCAACAGAGTCCCCCTTACATCACTGTCCCCAACAGACTCCCCCTTACATCAGTGTCCCCAATAGAGTCCCCAGTCTATACATTGTATCCGTGTCATCACATGACCGTCCAGCCTGTACATTGTATCCGTGTCATCACATGACCGTCCAGCCTATACATTGTATCCGTGTCATCACATGACCGTCCAGTCTGTACATTGTATCCGTGTCATCACATGACCGTCCAGCCTGTACATTGTATCCGTGTCATCACATGACCGTCCAGCCTGTACATTGTATCCGTGTCATCACATGACCGTCCAGTCTGTACATTGTATCCGTGTCATCACATGACCGTCCAGTCTGTACATTGTATCCGTGTCATCACATGACCGTCCAGTCTATACATTGTATCCGTGTCATCACATGACCGTCCAGTCTATACATTGTATCCGTGTCATCGCATGACCGTCCAGTCTGTACATCGTATCCGTGTCATCACATGACCGTCCATCCTATACATTGTATCCGTGTCATCACATGACTGTACAGTCTATACATTGTATCCGTGTCATCACATGACCGTCCAGTCTATACATTGTATCCGTGTCATCGCATGACCGTCCAGTCTATACATTGTATCCGTGTCATCACATGACCGTCCATCCTATACATTGTATCCGTGTCATCGCATGACCGTCCAGTCTATACATTGTATCCGTGTCATCACATGACCGTCCAGCCTGTACATTGTATCCGTGTCATCACATGACCGTCCAGCCTATACATTGTATCCGTGTCATCACATGACCGTCCAGTCTGTACATTGTATCCGTGTCATCACATGACCGTCCAGCCTGTACATTGTATCCGTGTCATCACATGACCGTCCAGTCTATACATTGTATCCGTGTCATCACATGACCGTCCAGTCTATACATTGTATCCGTGTCATCACATGACCGTCCAGTCTGTACATCGTATCCATGTCATCACATGACCGTCCATCCTATACATTGTATCCGTGTCATCGCATGACCGTCCAGTCTGTACATCGTATCCGTGTCATCACATGACCGTCCATCCTATACATTGTATCCGTGTCATCACATGACTGTACAGTCTATACATTGTATCCGTGTCATCACATGACCGTCCAGTCTGTACATCGTATCCGTGTCATCACATGACCGTCCATCCTATACATTGTATCCGTGTCATCGCATGACCGTCCAGTCTATACATTGTATCCGTGTCATCACATGACCGTCCATCCTATACATTGTATCCATGTCATCGCATGACCGTCCAGTCTATACATTGTATCCGTGTCATCACATGACCGTCCAGTCTATACATTGTATCCGTGTCATCGCATGACCGTCCAGTCTATACATTGTATCCGTCTCATCACATGACCGTCCAGTCTATACATTGTATCCGTCTCATCACATGACCGTCCATCCTATACATTGTATCCGTGTCATCACATGACCGTCCAGCCTATACATTGTATCCGTGTCATCACATGACCGTCCAGCCTATACATTGTATCCGTGTCATCACATGACCGTCCATCCTATACATTGTATCCGTGTCATCACATGACCGTCCATCCTATACATTGTATCCGTGTCATCACATGACTGTCCAGTCTATGCATTGTATCCGTGTCATCACATGACCGTCCATCCTATACATTATATCCGTGTCATCACATGACCGTCCAGTCTATACATTGTATCCGTGTCATCACATGACCGTCCAGCCTATACATTGTATCCGTGTCATCACATGACCGTCCAGCCTGTACATTGTATCCGTGTCATCACATGACCGTCCAGTCTGTACATCGTATCCGTGTCATCACATGACCGTCCATCCTATACATTGTATCCGTGTCATCACATGACCGTCCAGCCTGTACATTGTATCCGTGTCATCACATGACCGTCCAGTCTATACATTGTATCCGTGTCATCACATGACCGTCCAGTCTATACATTGTATCCGTGTCATCACATGACCGTCCAGCCTGTACATTGTATCCGTGTCATCACATGACCGTCCAGTCTATACATTGTATCCGTGTCATCACATGACCGTCAAGCCTATACATTGTATCATCTCTACATGTGTCTGTGATCAATGTATACAGATCTATATGGAGGAATCTTGTATACAATGTATGTCTGTGTATGGAGATTGTATACAATGTATGTCTGTGTATGGAGATTGTATACAATGTATCTGTCTGTGTATGGATTACATAGTTGGTAAGGATGAATAAAAAGACACCAGTCCATCCAGTTCAACCTGTGTGCTGTGTATGGAGATTGTATACAATGTATCTGTTGATCACACACAGCCCCCTCCCCCCACATATCACTGACCTGTGTCTGGGGCTCCCCCCTTACAACAGTGTCGCCAACAGAGTTCCCCCTTACATCACTGTCCCCAACAGACTCCCCCCTTACATCATTGTCCCCAACAGAGTCCCCCTTATATCACTGTCCCCGAGTCCATCAATGTCCCCAACAGAGGCCCCTCTTACATCACTGTCCCCAACAGAGTCCACCCTAACATACCCATCACTAACAGAGTCCCCCTTACATTACTGTCCCTAACAGAGTCCCCCTTACATCACTGTCCCCAACAGACTCCCCCTTACATCATTGTCCCCAACAGAGTCCCCCTTACATCACTGTCCCCAACAGACTCCCCCTTACATCATTGTCCCCAACAGACTCCCCCTTACATCATTGTCCCCAACAGACTCCCCCTTACATCATTGTCCCCAACAGAGTCCCCCTTACATCATTGTCCCCAACAGAGTCCCCCTTACATCATTGTCCCCAACAGACTCCCCCTTACATCATTGTCCCCAACAGAGTCCCCCCTTACATCAGTGTCCCCAACAGAGTCCCCCTTATATCAGTGTCCCCAACAGAGTCCCCCTTACATCAGTGTCCCCAACAGAGTCCCCCTTATATCACTGTCCCTAACAGAGTCCCTCCTAACATACCCGTCCCTAACAGAGTCCCCTTTACATCACTGTCCCCAACAGAGTCCCCCTTACATCACTGTCCCCAACAGACTCCCCCTTACATCAGTGTCCCCAATAGAGTCCCCAGTCTATACATTGTATCCGTGTCATCACATGACCGTCCAGCCTGTACATTGTATCCGTGTCATCACATGACCGTCCAGCCTATACATTGTATCCGTGTCATCACATGACCGTCCAGTCTGTACATTGTATCCGTGTCATCACATGACCGTCCAGCCTGTACATTGTATCCGTGTCATCACATGACCGTCCAGCCTGTACATTGTATCCGTGTCATCACATGACCGTCCAGTCTGTACATTGTATCCGTGTCATCACATGACCGTCCATCCTATACATTGTATCCGTGTCATCACATGACCGTCCAGTCTGTACATTGTATCCGTGTCATCACATGACCGTCCAGCCTATACATTGTATCCGTGTCATCACATGACCATCCAGTCTATACATCGTATCCGTGTCATCACATGACCGTCCAGTCTATACATTGTATCTGTGTCATCACATGACCGTCCATCCTATACATTGTATCCGTGTCATCACATGACCGTCCATCCTATACATTGTATCCGTGTCATCGCATGACCGTCCAGTCTATACATTGTATCCGTGTCATCACATGACCGTCCATCCTATACATTGTATCCGTGTCATCACATGACCGTCCATCCTATACATTGTATCCGTGTCATCACATGACCGTCCAGTCTGTACATTGTATCCGTGTCATCACATGACCGTCCAGTCTGTACATTGTATCCGTGTCATCACATGACCGTCCAGTCTATACATTGTATCCGTGTCATCACATGACCGTCCAGTCTATACATTGTATCCGTGTCATCACATGACCGTCCAGCCTATACATTGTATCCGTGTCATCACATGACCGTCCAGTCTGTACATTGTATCCGTGTCATCACATGACCGTCCAGCCTATACATTGTATCCGTGTCATCACATGACCGTCCAGTCTATACATCGTATCCGTGTCATCACATGACCGTCCAGTCTATACATCGTATCCGTGTCATCACATGACCGTCCAGTCTATACATTGTATCCGTGTCATCACATGACCGTCCATCCTATACATTGTATCCGTGTCATCACATGACCGTCCATCCTATACATTGTATCCGTGTCATCGCATGACCGTCCAGTCTATACATTGTATCCGTGTCATCGCATGACCGTCCAGTCTATACATTGTATCCGTGTCATCACATGACCGTCCATCCTATACATTGTATCCGTGTCATCGCATGACCGTCCAGTCTATACATTGTATCCGTGTCATCACATGACCGTCCAGTCTGTACATCGTATCCGTGTCATCACATGACCGTCCATCCTATACATTGTATCCGTGTCATCGCATGACCGTCCAGTCTATACATTGTATCCGTGTCATCACATGACCGTCCATCCTATACATTGTATCCGTGTCATCACATGACCGTCCATCCTATACATTGTATCCGTGTCATCACATGACCGTCCAGTCTGTACATTGTATCCGTGTCATCACATGACCGTCCAGTCTGTACATTGTATCCGTGTCATCACATGACCGTCCAGTCTATACATTGTATCCGTGTCATCACATGACCGTCCAGCCTATACATTGTATCCGTGTCATCACATGACCGTCCAGCCTATACATTGTATCCGTGTCATCACATGACCGTCCAGTCTGTACATTGTATCCGTGTCATCACATGACCGTCCAGCCTATACATTGTATCCGTGTCATCACATGACCGTCCAGTCTATACATCGTATCCGTGTCATCACATGACCGTCCAGTCTATACATCGTATCCGTGTCATCACATGACCGTCCAGTCTATACATTGTATCCGTGTCATCACATGACCGTCCATCCTATACATTGTATCCGTGTCATCACATGACCGTCCATCCTATACATTGTATCCGTGTCATCGCATGACCGTCCAGTCTATACATTGTATCCGTGTCATCGCATGACCGTCCAGTCTATACATTGTATCCGTGTCATCACATGACCGTCCATCCTATACATTGTATCCGTGTCATCGCATGACCGTCCAGTCTATACATTGTATCCGTGTCATCACATGACCGTCCAGTCTGTACATCGTATCCGTGTCATCACATGACCGTCCATCCTATACATTGTATCCGTGTCATCGCATGACCGTCCAGTCTATACATTGTATCCGTGTCATCACATGACCGTCCATCCTATACATTGTATCCGTGTCATCACATGACCGTCCATCCTATACATTGTATCCGTGTCATCACATGACCGTCCAGTCTGTACATCGTATCCGTGTCATCACATGACCGTCCATCCTATACATTGTATCCGTGTCATCGCATGACCGTCCAGTCTATACATTGTATCCGTGTCATCACATGACCGTCCAGTCTATGCATTGTATCCGTGTCATCACATGACCGTCCATCCTATACATTGTATCCGTGTCATCACATGACCGTCCAGTCTATACATTGTATCCGTGTCATCACATGACCGTCCAGCCTGTACATTGTATCCGTGTCATCACATGACCGTCCAGTCTGTACATTGTATCCGTGTCATCACATGACCGTCCAGTCTGTACATTGTATCCGTGTCATCACATGACCGTCCAGTCTATACATTGTATCCGTGTCATCACATGACCGTCCATCCTATACATTGTATCCGTGTCATCACATGACCGTCCAGTCTATACATTGTATCCGTGTCATCACATGACCGTCCAGCTTGTACATTGTATCCGTGTCATCACATGACTGTCCAGTCTGTACATTGTATCATCTCTACATGTGTCTGTGATCAATGTATACAGATCTATATGGAGGAATCTTGTATACAATGTATGTCTGTGTATGGAGATTGTATACAATGTATGTCTGTGTATGGAGATTGTATACAATGTATGTCTGTGTATGGAGATTGTATACAATGTATGTCTGTGTATGGAGATTGTATACAATGTATCTGTGTATGGATTACATAGTTGGTAAGGATGAATAAAAAGACACCAGTCCATCCAGTTCAACCTGTGTGTGGGTGTGTGTACACTGATCTTGTACACAGTATGTCTGTAAACGGATCATGTATACAATGTATCTGTCTGTGTATGGAGATTGTACACAATGTATGTCTGTGTATGGAGATTGTATACAATGTATCTGTGTATGGAGATTGTATACAATGTATTGCTGTGTATGGAGATTGTATACAATGTATATGTCTGTGTATGGAGATTGTATACAATGTATGTCTGTGTATGGAGATTGTATACAATGTATCTGTCTGTGTATGGAGATTGTATACAATGTATGTCTGTGTATGGAGATTGTATACAATGTATCTGTTGATAACACACAGCCCCCTCCCCCCACACATATCACTGACCTGTGTCTGGGGCTCCCAGGGGCCACACTCTGCAGCCTCTGTGCTCCTCTCTGCAGCCTGAGATCCGGGAAGTTCCTCTCCGCTGCTGATTGGCTGGGGGGGGTCGGGGAGCCTGGAGCATTGTGGGAAATGTAGTTCTCTGTAGTCACATGTCTACACACAGCTTCTCCCCCATACAGAGAGCTCTGCCCTGAATACCTACCGGAGGACTACAACCCCCAGCATCCCACCTGGTAACCCGGAGTCTGCGGAGCATGCTGGGAGTTGTAGTTCCCCTGCACTGCTCTTATGACGCCTCACATCTGAGTTCATGGAATGGATAGAATTGTTGGAATGATTAGATGTCTGTAATAAGTCACAATATTTCCGGTAAGATTGTTACTTTGTAGAGGATGATCTCTGATTACAATGTATCTTATATGTAACCAATCGTTTCCTTTCTGGGGGGCGGGGCTGCATTATTATAAATCATTTCCATCTCTATATAAATAATGGGGGGTGGGGCTTCATTACAGATAGGTGGGGGGAGGGACAGATCCATAAATCGGGGTCACTCTAGGAGCAATCACGGAAAGATTTGTGGGTGTCACCCTTTATTTTTATATTAGTGATAAAGATTTTCAACCCCCCACCTAAAACTAAAAAAAAGAAATGTCTGGTGTTGGGTTTATATATTCAGCCCCCCCCCCCCCTCAGTGTTTTTCTTCCTCCTGAAGAGTTCCTCTTCTTTGCTCTATGACATCACAGGGGCTCTCAGGGTGACAACACTTTGGGGAATTCATTGCGGGGTACATAGCGTTGTCACCCTGCTGGAGGAAGGATGTGGACTGGCAGGATCCCCGGGGATTTCTTTTATGACGGAAGGAGCTTTTCACTGATGACCTGAAGGATTTACCATGAGGATTTTTATAGCCAAATTGTGGCTCAGCATGTGAAATGACTATAAGGAGCCCGATCCGCTCTATATAATACAAACCAGCCGGCTGCAATACTCACCTCCTACCTGGTGCTGGCCTCAGCAGACGCACCCACCCAGCAATACAGCACCATTCAACCATTTCCTGTGTGGCCAGGATGTCAAAGCTCCATTCCCCTTTACATAACTGTGCCCAACAGAGTCCCCTCTTACATAACTGTCCCCAACAGAGTCCCCCCTTACATAACTGTCCCCAACAGAGTCCCCCCTTACATCAGTGTCCCCAACAGAGTCCCCCCTTACATCACTGTCCCCAATAGAGTCCCCTCTTACATCAGTGTCCCCAACAGAGTCCCCCCTTACATAACTGTCCCCAACAGAGTCCCCCCTTACATAAATGTCCCCAACAGAGTCCCCCCTTACATAACTGTCCCCAACAGAGTCCCCCCTTACATCAGTGTCCCCAACAGAGTCCCCCCTTACATCACTGTCCCCAATAGAGTCCCCCTTACATCAGTGTCCCCAACAAAGTCCCCCCTTACATCAGTGTCCCCAACAGAGTCCCCCCTTACATAAATGTCCCCAACAGAGTCCCCCCTACATCAGTGTCCCCAACAAAGTCCCCCCTTACATCAGTGTCCCCAACAAAGTCCCCCCTTACATCAGTGTCCCCAACAAAGTCCCCCCTTACATCAGTGTCCCCAACAAAGTCCCCCCTTACATCAGTGTCCCCAACAGAGTCCCCCCTTACATCAGTGTCCCCAACAGAATCCCCCCTTACATCAGTGTCCCCAACAGAGTTCCCCCTTACATAACTGTCCCCAATAGAGTCCCCCTTACATCACTGTCTCCAACAGAGTCCCCCTTACATCACTGTCCCCAACAGACTCCCCCCTTACATCATTGTCCCCAACAGAGTCCCCCTTATATCACTCTCCCCAACAGAGTCCATCAATGTCCCCAACAGAGTCCCCCCTTACATCAGTGTCCCCAAAGTTCCTCCTTACATCATTGTCCCCAACAGAGTCCCCCCTTACATCAGTGTCCCCAACAAAGTCCCCCCTTACATCAGTGTCCCCAACAGAGTCCCCCCTTACATCAGTGTCCCCAACAGAGTCCCCTCTTACATCAGTGTCCCCAACAGAGTTCCCCCTTACATAACTGTCCCCAATAAAGTCCCCCTTACATCACTGTCTCCAACAGAGTCCCCCTTACATCACTGTCCCCAACAGACTCCCCCTTACATCATTGTCCCCAACAGAGTCCCCCTTACATCAGTGTCCGAAACAGAGTCCCCCTTATATCACTCTCCCCAACAGAGTCCATCAATGTCCCCAGCAGAGTCCCCCTTACATCAGTGTCCCCAATAAAGTCCCCCTTACATCACTGTCTCCAACAGAGTCCCCCTTACATCACTGTCCCCAACAGACTCCCCCTTACATCATTGTCCCCAACAGAGTCCCCCTTACATCAGTGTCCGAAACAGAGTCCCCCTTATATCACTCTCCCCAACAGAGTCCATCAATGTCCCCAGCAGAGTCCCCCTTATATCACTGTCCCTAACAGAGTCCCTCCTAACATACCAGTCCCTAACAGAGTCCCCTTTACATTACTGTCCCCAACAGAATCCCCCTTACATCACTGTCCCCAACAGAGTCCCCCTTACATCAGTGTCCCCAATAGAGTCCCCCTTATATCACTGTCCCCAACAGAGTCACCCCTTACATCACTGTCCCCAACAGAGTCCATCATTGTCCCCAAAAGAGGCCCCTCTTACATCACTCTCCCAACAGAGTCCCCCCTTACATCAGTGTCCCCAACAAAGTTCCCCCTTATATCACTGTCCCCAACAGACTCCCCCCTTACATCACTGTCCCTAACAGAGTCCCCCCTAACATACCCATCACTAACAGAGTCCCCCTTACATTACTGTCTCTAACAGAGTCCCCCTTACATCACCCCACCAACAGACCCCCCCTTACATCACTGTCCCCAACAGAGTCCCCCTGACATCAGTGTCCCCAACAGAGTCCCCCTTATATCACTGTCCCCAACAGAGTCACCCCTTACATCACTGTCCCCAACAGAGTCCATCAATGTCCCCAACAGAGGCCCCTCTTACATCACTGTCCCCAACAGAGTCCCCCCTTACATCAGTGTCCCCAACAGACTCCCCCCTTACATCACTGTTCCTCACAGAGCCCCCCCTAACATACCCGTCCCTAACAGAGTCCCCCCCAACATACCCGTCCCTAACAGAGTCCCCCTTACATTACTGTCCCTAACAGAGTCCCCCTTACATCACTGTCCCCAACAGACTCCCCCTTACATCACTGTCCCCAACAGACTCCCCCCTTACATCACTGTCCCCAACAGACTCCCCCCTCACATCATTGTCCCCAACAGACTCCCCCCTTACATCATTGTCCCCAACAGAGTCCCCCCCTTACATCATTGTCCCCAACAGAGTCCCCCCTTACATCAATGTCCTCAACAGAGTCCCCCCCTTACATCATTGTCCCCAACAGAGTCCCCCCTTACATCAATGTCCCCAACAGAGTCCCCCCCTTACATCATTGTCCCCAACAGAGTCCCCCCTTACATCATTGTCCCCAACAGAGTCCCCCCCTTACATCATTGTCCCCAACAGAGTCCCCCCTTACATCAATGTCCTCAACAGAGTCCCCCTTTTATCACTGTCCCCAACAGAGTCCATCAATGTCCCCAACAAAGTCCCCTCTTAAATCACTGTCCCCAATAGAGTCCATCCTATGTACATTAGCTGTTGGGGGATGGGGGAAGCCAAGACTATGCACATTAGCTTTTGGGGGATGGGGAAGCACCCACTACACACAATCAAATTAGCTGTTGGGGGATGGGGGAAGCAGAGACTATGCACATTAGCTGTTGGGGGATGGGGGAAGCAGAGACTGTGCACATTAGCTGTTGGGGGATGGGGGAAGCAGAGACTATGCACATTAGCTGTTGGGGGATGGGGGAAGCAGAGACTATGCACATTAGCTGTTGGGGGATGGGGGAAGCAGAGACTATGCACATTAGCTGTTGGGGGGTGGGGGGACAGAGACTATGCACATTAGCTGTTGGGGGATGGGGGAAGCAGAGACTATGCACATTAGCTGTTGGGGGATGGGGGAAGCAGAGACTATGCACATTAGCTGTTGGGGGGTGGGGGGACAGAGACTATGCACATTAGCTGTTGGGGGATGGGGTAAGCAGAGACTGTGCACATTAGCTGTTGGGGGATGGGGGAAGCAGAGACTATGCACATTAGCTGTTGGGGGATGGGGGAAGCAGAGACTGTGCACATTAGCTGTTGGGGGATGGGGGAAGCAGAGACTGTGCACATTAGCTGTTGGGGGATGGGGGAAGCAGAGACTGTGCACATTAGCTGTTGGGGGATGGGGGAAGCAGAGACTATGCACATTAGCTGTTGGGGGATGGGGGAAGCAGAGACTATGCACATTAGCTGTTGGGGGATGGGGGAAGCAGAGACTGTGCACATTAGCTGTTGGGGGATGGGGGAAGCAGAGACTGTGCACATTAGCTGTTGGGGGATGGGGGAAGCAGAGACTATGCACATTAGCTGTTGGGGGATGGGGGAAGCAGAGACTATGCACATTAGCTGTTGGGGGGTGGGGGGACAGAGACTATGCACATTAGCTGTTGGGGGATGGGGGAAGCAGAGACTATGCACATTAGCTGTTGGGGGATGGGGGAAGCAGAGACTATGCACATTAGCTGTTGGGGGGTGGGGGGACAGAGACTATGCACATTAGCTGTTGGGGGATGGGGTAAGCAGAGACTGTGCACATTAGCTGTTGGGGGATGGGGGAAGCAGAGACTATGCACATTAGCTGTTGGGGGATGGGGGAAGCAGAGACTGTGCACATTAGCTGTTGGGGGATGGGGGAAGCAGAGACTGTGCACATTAGCTGTTGGGGGATGGGGGAAGCAGAGACTGTGCACATTAGCTGTTGGGGGATGGGGGAAGCAGAGACTATGCACATTAGCTGTTGGGGGATGGGGGAAGCAGAGACTATGCACATTAGCTGTTGGGGGATGGGGGAAGCAGAGACTGTGCACATTAGCTGTTGGGGGATGGGGGAAGCAGAGACTGTGCACATTAGCTGTTGGGGGATGGGGGAAGCAGAGACTGTGCACATTAGCTGTTGGGGGATGGGGGAAGCAGAGACTATGCACATTAGCTGTTGGGGGATGGGGGAAGCAGAGACTATTCACATTAGCTGTTGGGGGATGGGGGAAGCCAAGAATATGCACTTTAGCTGGGGGTCAGATAAAATCTTATGGGGGGCCGTATGTGACCCTTAGGCCATTGTTTGGACACCTCTGTCATGAGGGCTGCCACCTCCTCCCTTTAAACCTGAACACATATTTATTACACGGGTTCTGTGGCTGATGAAGGTGGTAATTAAACTCACTTGGTGCCAAAGCTGCATTAAATTAGCCTCAGAACCCGTGTCATTTCAAAGGTGTTCGGGATTAAAGGGATGAGGGGCGACTCTCTGTCATAGAGGAGAACGTCTTCAGTGCAGATTTTCTATTGCTGGACGGACTGTGAAGAGCCGCCATTGATCAGCCTCTTGCTCATGGAGTCCTCTCCTTGTTTTGTTTCAGACTACCATTCTACTGATATACGGGCTGCCCTCGTATACCTTCACTGGCTTCATGCTTGCTCCCAGGTCAGTGAGACTACCATTCTACTGATATATGGGCTGCCCTCGCATACCTTCACTGGCTTCATGCTTGCTCCCAGGTCAGTGAGACTACCATTCTACTGATATACGGGCTGCCCTCGTATACCTTCACTGGCTTCATGCTTGCTCCCAGGTCAGTGAGACTACCATTCTACTGATATACGGGCTGCCCTCGTATACCTTCACTGGCTTCATGCTTGCTCCCAGGTCAGTGAGACTACCATTCTACTGATATACGGGCTGCCCTCGCATACCTTCACTGGCTTCATGCTTGCTCCCAGGTCATTGAGACTACCATTCTACTGATATACGGGCTGCCCTCGTATACCTTCACTGGCTTCATGCTTGCTCCCAGGTCAGTGAGACTACCATTCTACTGATATACGGGCTGCCCTCGTATACCTTCACTGGCTTCATGCTTGCTCCCAGGTCAGTGAGACTACCATTCTACTGATATACGGGCTGCCCTCGCATACCTCCACTGGCTTCATGCTTGCTCCCAGGTCATTGAGACTACCATTCTACTGATATACAGGCTGCCCTTGCATACCTTCACTGGCTTCACGCTTGCTCCCAGGTCAGTGAGACTACCATTCTACTGATATACAGGCTGCCCTCGCATACCTTCACTGGCTTCATGCTTGCTCCCAGGTCAGTGAGACTACCATTCTACTGATATAGAGGCTGCCCTCGCATACCTTCACTGGCTTCACGCTTGCTCCCAGGTCAGTGAGACTACCATTCTACTGATATACGGGCTGCCCTCGCATACCTTCCCTGGCTTCATGCTTGCTCCCAGGTCATTGAGACTACCATTCTACTGATATACGGGCTGCCCTCGCATACCTTCACCGGCTTCATGCTTGCTCCCAGGTCAGTGAGACTACCATTCTACTGATATAGAGGCTGCCCTCGCATACCTTCACTGGCTTCACGCTTGCTCCCAGGTCAGTGAGACTACCATTCTACTGATATACGGGCTGCCCTCGCATACCTTCCCTGGCTTCATGCTTGCTCCCAGGTCAGTGAGACTACCATTCTACTGATATACAGGCTGCCCTTGCATACCTTCACTGGCTTCATGCTTGCTCCCAGGTCAGTGAGACTACCATTCTACTGATATACGGGCTGCCCTCGCATACCTTCACTGGCTTCATGCCTGCTCCCAGGTCACTGACAGGTTCTCCTTAGGTTATGAATACAGCGGAAGTAGACAATGCCAACAGTTCCCTTGGTACTGGTTTAATTTGACAGACATTGAGGGCCCATTCACACTAACGCCTTCCACCGTGGGGTGTCCATGCACCCCTCCCTCCACACAAGGCAGGAGGTGTCACTCTGTCACAGGAAGGTGACACCATCACTGGGCTTTGTAATGGGCGGAGGGGGTGGGAAGAATTGGGAAGAGATCGCCGAGAGATAAAAGACTACTACAGCTATAAGGCTGCAACTACGCTGAAAACGTAAACCATATTCCATAGCTGTGGGGTCACCAGGGAAGCCCAATGTCACTGTAGTAGTTGGAGCTTCCCCACGATTAAGCTTCAAGGGGCGAAACACGGTGGGGCGAGGGGGGGGGCGTGTCCTGGCTGAGGCTGCCATTCATTTTCACTTCATGCACATGGGTCTGCTTCATGATGTGCGGCTTATGGAACCTTCTTCTTTTTCACATTGGCTCCCTGTATTTTTTCTCAGTGAATGCGAGGCGTTCTCTGATTGGATGCGGTGGAGCAGTGATGTCACAGTCTCCACCCCAATCCAATCAGAATACTAACCATACCCCATACCTGGAGTTCAGCTTTAACCCCTTCAGCCCCAGAAGATTTTACCCCCCTTCCTGACCAGAGCACTTTTTTAGCGAAAATTTGGCACTGCGTCGATTTAACTGACAATTGCGCGGCCGTGCGACGTGGCTCCCAAACCAAATAAACGTCCTTTTTTTTTTTCCCCCACAAATGGAGCTTTCTTTTGGTGGTATTTGATCACCTCTGCGGTTTAAATTTTTTGCGCTAAAAAAAAAATAAATAAAAAAAAAGAGCGACAATTTTGAAAAAAAAAAACGCATTTTTTTTTTACTTTTTGCTATAATAAATATCCCCAAAAATATATTTTAAAAAACTTTTTTTTCCCCTCAGTTTAGACCGATACGTATTCTTCTACATATTTTTGGTTAAAAAAAAAAATAAAAAAAGTCGCAATAAGCGTAATATACGCTTATTGCGACTTTTTTTTTTTTTTTTTTTTTAACCAAAAATATGTAGAAGAATACGTATCGGTCTAAACTGAGGGGAAAAAAAAGTTTTTTAAAATATATTTTTGGGGATATTTATTATAGCAAAAAGTAAAAAAAAAAAAATGCGTTTTTTTTTCAAAATTGTCGCTCTTTTTTTTTATTTTTATTTTTTTTTAGCGCAAAAAATTGGTTTGCTCAAAATTTATAACGTCTACAAAATAGGGGATAGATTTATGGCATTTTTATTATTCTTTTTTTTTTTTTTTTTACTACCCTGAAACAGGGTAGTAATGGCGGCGATTTTTTTTTTTTCAGGACTGCGACATTATGGCGGACAAATCGGGCAATTTTGACACATTTTTGGGACCATTGTTATTTATACAGAGATCAGTGCTATAAAAATGCATTGATTACTTAAAAAAATGTCACTGGCAGGGAAGGGGTTAACACTAGGGGGGGGGGATCAAGGTTAAACTGTGTTCCCACTCTGCGTTCTAACTGAAGGGGGGAGGGGACTGTCTAGGGGAGCTGACGGATCGCGTGTGTCACCAGCGACTGCAAGAGCCCGGCAGTGATGGCGACCACCAGGCACTCGCATCGGCTCCGGGGGGGGGGTTGAGCAGCGGGCGCCCGCACACCCCTAGTGGCCACAGGGCACAGCGACGTTACATAACGTCATTTCGCCCAGCTGCTGGGCAAGTGGTTAAAGAGAACCTAGAAAGAAATCTGCTGTCTCCGGTGATGACGACCACCAGGCACTCGCATCGGCTCTGGGGGGCGAGCAGCGGGCGCGCGCACACCCCTAGTGCAAAGCGTCGTTACATAACGTCATTTCGCCCAGCTGTGCCATTCTGCCGCAGTAAAACTGCGGCGGCTGATCGGCAAGTGTTTTTTTTTTTTAAAAGCCAGCAGCTACAAATACTGCAGCTGCTGACTTTTAAAATAGTGACACTTACCTGTCCAGCGCGCCCGCGATGTCGGCACCGAAGCCGTTCTCTCGATCGTCTCTCGGGTGCTGCCGCCGCCATCTTGGGTATGGGAATCAGGAAATGGAGCCTTTCGGCTTCATTTCCCGGTTCCCTACTGCGCATGCGCGAGTCGCGCTGCGCAATAAGGACGGTCCCCGCTGCCTCTGGGATCTGTGTGTTTCCCAACAGGCAGCGGGGCACTTGCGGAAAGGGGCGGGCACTTGCGGAAAGGGGCGTAATCTACGCCCCTTTCCGCAGAGAGCTATCCCGGAAGTGGGTGCAGATACTTGTACTGTACAGGTATCTGCACCCCCCTCCCCCCTGAAAGGTGCCAATTGTGGCGCCGGAGGGGGGGAGGGTTCAGATGAGCGGAAGGTCCACTTTAGGGTGGACCCCCGCTTTAAAGAGAACCTAGGAAGAAATCAGCTGTCTGAAATGACCCTAGGCACCACATCCCTGTCAGGGCTGGGCTCAGCCCTTCCTTCTCAGAACTGGCCGCTCAGCTGTCGGCTAATTGCCAGATCCCATCTCTCTCCACAGTATCTCACCTGTTGATGATATCCTGCTCGTCAGTCCTGCCTACTTAAGCCGTCCAGTCCAGGTGATCTCCGCCTTCACCTTGGTCACATCTCTAGAGACGCTCTCCTGTGTGCCTGTTAGCCCTTGTACACACAGTCAGAGATTCCATCGGAATGTGTCCGATCAGACCGTTTTGACGGATATTCCGACTGTGTGTGGTCTCCATCGGACTGTTTCCGTCGGAGTATCCGACGGACCAAGTTTTCCAACACAATGCTCCGATTGGACATACTCCGATCATGTGTAGAGAATTCCGATCGGACAAAGTGCCACGCATGCTCAGATCAAATTCCTACACCAAAGCTATTGGCTACTAGACTGAACGTAGTCCCGTCATAACGAAATAGCGTCATCACGTCGGATTTTCCGACAACTTTGTCCGACCGTGTGTATGCAACAGTTTCGGACAAAATCCGACGGATTTGGTTGTCGGAATCTCCGACCGTGTGTACAAGGGCTTAAAGACTTGCTTGGCTGACATTCCTTCTGGCTCCAGATCCTGCTTGCTGTTCTACTACACTCATCTCTGACTCCCTGACGTTTTGGCTCGTCTGACTATCCTTTCCGGTTCCTGAACTCTGGCTATGTTTTGACTATGTTTACCTTTTTTTTTATTATTATTAAACAAGTGTGATTGAACTGTACTTCTGTCAGGAAGGACATGCCAGCAACCAAGATGGTAGCCACAGAATCTCCGTTCCTGTTAGGAGAATGCCGCTGGGGGGCGCCTGCGCGCGCGCACACACCTTGTGACAGCTCCTGGTGCCAAAATAGGCTATTTAAACTGGGTCAGTACCCAGACTCAATGCTGTCTGCTCTACAGCGTTCCCTGTGTGTTCTTGCCTATCATATCTGATACCTGTTCCGTTGTGACCCAGCTTGCTTCCTGACGTTCCTGCCTTCTGCCCGCATCTGACCCCGCCTTGTTCCTCACCTGCCTGCTCCTTCTGCTACTTCGCTGCCAGCCCGTTACCGACCCAGGCCTGTATCCTGACTCTGCTCCAGCCTCTGCATCTAGTCCTGACGTGTCCACCTGTGTATGACCTGGCCTGCCGCTACTTGCCTTCTCTTCAGCCTTGGAAGGGCTTCCATCCCTGCTGCAGCTGCATCAGCTCTTCTGCCTGTGGTGTATCAGTACCAGCTTGTTCCAGCTTCCTGCTGTTCCTGGACTTGTTGCCTTGTCTGCACTCCTCCACAGCGCTACCCGGAGTCTCAGCGCAGGTCTGCTGTCAACTATCCTGCCAGGCACTCGTGCGACTCTGCACTCCTGAGCTTCCTGTCTGCTCTATCCGGGGGCCCAGAGTCAGAGGCCCTCCTCTGCATATCAGGCTCTACCACCAGGTACGTGACAACGTCTGTCTCAGTCTGATTCATGGTTCCTGGACTTTTGCCTTGTCTGCACTCCTCCACAGCGCTACCCGGAGTCTCAGCGCAGGTCTGCTGTCAACTGTCCTGCCAGGCACTCGTGCGACTCTGCACTCCTGAGCTCCCTGTCTGCTCTATCTGGGGGCCCAGAGTCAGAGGCCCTCCTCTGCATTTCAGGCTCTACCACCAGGTACGTGACAACGTCTGTCTCAGTCTGATTCATGGTTCCTGACAATCCCTGAGCGAAACAAATTAACGAGGAGGTACTAGACGGGATTTTGAAGGTGTCAAAAATGAAAAATAATGTAAAAAAATCTATGTTTTTTCAGATAAAAACATTAGAAAAAAATTGTTCATTCAGCACTGCTGCAATGTAATCATCTCAACATGTTTCACCAGGCTGTGGCTTCTTCAGGAGGCTTTTCTAGAGTATTGCAGTTCACTACATAAGAGTAATATATTAGTATACAGATACCAGGTACGTGACAACGTCTGTCTCAGTCTGATTCATGGTTCCTGACAATCCCTGAGTGAAACAAATGAATGAGGAGGTACTAGACAACGTCTGTCTCAGTCTGATTCATGGTTCCTTACAATCCCTGAGTGAAACAAATTAACGAGGAGGTACTAGACGGGATTTTGAAGGTGTCAAAAATTAAAAATAATGTAAAAAAATATATGTTTTTTCAGATAAAAACATTAGAAAAAATTGTTCATTCAGCACTGCTGCAATGTAATCATCTCAACATGTTTCGCCAGAGTGTGGCTTCTTCAGGAGGCTTTTCTAGAGTATTGCAGTTCACTACAAAAGAGTAATATATTAGTATACAGATACATCAACACAAAAGAAGAATACATTTTACATTTGAGAATTTGAATCATAATATATGTTATTAAGACAGACTTGGGTAAATGTAAACCCTTGATATACAGTGCATTTTCCACAATGTTACAACCAAAAACGTAAATGTATTTTATTGGGGTTTTATGTGATGGACCAACAAAAAGTGGCACATAATTGTGAAGTGGAAGGAAAATGATAAATGATACAAATAGATATATGAAAAGTGTGTGCAGGGGGGGGAGCATTTTTATAGCGCCCCCCGGAGTCAATACTTTGTAGAACCCCCTTTTGCTGCAATTACAGCTGCACATCTTTTTTGGGGGTCTCTCTACCAGCTTTGCACATCTAGAGAGGGACATTTTTGCTCGTTCTTCTTTGCAAAATATCTCAAGTTCTGTCAGATTGGATGGAGAGCATCTGTGATCAGCAATTTTCAAGTCTTGCCACAGATTCTCAATGGGATTTAGATCTGGACTGTGACTGGGCCATTCTAAGCCCCCCGTACACGCGGTCGGACTTTGTTGTCGGAAAATTTGAGGTCCGATAGAGCCCACACACGATCGGATTTTCCAACAATATAATCCGATCTGAACCTTTTCCGTCGGAATTTCCGACCGTGTGTACAGGGCATTACACATCTTCTTGTCACTCTTCCATAAAGGGCAGATTTGTGGAGAGACAACTAATAGTTGCCCTGTGGACAGATTCTCCCCCCTGAGCTGTGGATCTCTGCAGCTCCTCCAGAGTTACCATGGACCTCTTGGCTGCTTCTCTGATGAATGCTCTCCTTGCCCGGCCCGGTCAGTTTAGGTGGACGGCCATGTCTTGGTAGGTTTGCAGTTACGACATACTCTTTCCATTTCTCCGATGATGGATTGAACAGAGCTCCGTGAGATGTTCAAAGCTTGGGAGATTATTTTTTATAACCTGACCCTGCTTTATACTTCTCCACAACTTTATCCCTGACCTGTCTGGTGTGTTCCTTGGCCTTCATGATGCTGTTTGTTCTCTAAGGCTCTCTAAAAAAAAAAAACTCTGAAGGCTTCACAGAACAGCTGTATTTATACTGAGATTAAATGACACACAGGAGGACTCTATTTACTAATTAGGTGGCTTCTGAAGGCAATTGGTTCCACTAGATTTTAGTTTCGGAGGGGTATCGGAGTAAAGGGGGCTGAATGCCAATGCCCCCCCCCCCCCCACACACACACACACACACACACACACACACACACACACACACACACACACACACACACACACTTTTCACATATTTATTTATAAAAAAAAAATTGAAAGCCATTTTATCATTTTCCTTCCACGTCACAATTGTGGTCTATCACATAAAATCCCAATAAAATATATTTATGTTTTTGGTTGACAAAGTGTGGAAAATGTCAAGGGGTATGAATACTTTTTCAAGGAACCGTACTTTTGGGTGAACTGGGCGTAGTACCCTCACCTTATTACTTAACGTAAATAAATGCCTGTTCGGGGTCCAACACGAATGCAGCACCAGGATATCAGTGACCGCAGAGAGGAAAACAGGAGCCCAATTAACATACCAACTGCCTAAAGGGTGGAGACGCACCCATAATTCATTATTTAAAACTAAATATGCTGAAACATGTCCTATAGAACCACAAGCGCCAGTTCGAGGTATGATTTCCCTTTCTCCTCTTAATTATTTAGTTTAAATAATGAATTATGGGTGCGTCTCCTCCCTTTAGGCAGTTGGTATGAATGTTACGTGGGCTCCTGTTTTCCTCTCTGCGGTCACTGATATCCTTGGTGCTGCATTCGTGTTGGACTCCAAACAGGCATTTTATTTACATTAAAGAGGAACTGCTGTCCACTCACAAAACATCTTCGCCATTCTGCAGCTTCCCTCCAACCACTTTGCATATTATTTGATATATATATATATATATATATATATATATATATATATATATATATATACTGTGATTCTGTACTTGCCAAATACGCTGCAGAAATCTCCCTCCACTGAGTCTGGCGGCAGCCATTTTAACTGTGGGCAGCTGAAGCTGCTGCCTGTTTACTTCCTGGATTTACACAGACACACATCTCCAGCTCTGCAGCTCTCATTGGCCCTCTTATGACTCAACCCCCCCCCTCTCCCTTCTAAGCAAACTCTTACGAGAGTGAGAGCTGTGCATGATGTCATAAACCTAGGCTAATGACCAGACAAGAAACAGTAAGTGGGCTGTATAAGGTATTTACTGGTAGAAAAAAAAAATACTATCCAAAGTTTAAAACAAGGGCAGAAGATTTAATGACTAAAAAAATGACTAAAGTAATTAATAATAATAAGCTAATAATAATAAAGTTCTGCTTTAAGGAATAAGGTGAGCCTACTCCCCCGGTTCACCCAAAAGTATGTGTGCTCATTCATATCAAGGGTTTAAATTACCCAAGTCTAGCTTAAAGGGGTTGTAAAGGTTCATTTTTTATTTTCTACATAGGTTCCTTTAAGCTAGTGCATTGTTGGTTCGCTTACCTTTTCCTTAGATTTCCCTTCTAAATGTTTTTTTTTTTTTGTCTGAATATCTCACTTCCTGTTTCTCCTCAGTAAACTTCACACCATCATCCGAGCTGGTGGTTAGTCAGCCAGAACAGCTTACTGAGGAGGAACAGGAAGTGAGAAATTCAGACAAAGAAAAAAAACATTTAGAAGGGAAATCAAGAAAAGATAAGTGAACCAACAATGCACTAGCTTAAAGGAACCTATTTACAAAATAAAAAATGAACCTTTACAACCCCTTTAATAACATAAATGCTTAAAGTGGTTGTAAACCCTTACAAACCACTTTGACCTACAGGTAAGCCTAGATTAAGGCTTACCTGTAGGTCCAAGAAATATCTCCTAAACCTATACGGTTTAGGAGATATTTGCCCGAAGACAGGCACCGCTGTCTACGGCGCATGCGCCGTAGACAGCGGCGCACAGGCGCACTGAGCGCAGCATTTCCAACAAGGGAGCTGCCGCGCGTGCCGGTTCCCGTGCACATGCGCGGGAGTGACGTCATCGTGGCGACAGCGGCGGAGCTGCGAGACCCCACCGAAAAGATGGATGCGCCAGACTACAGGGGACAGCGGCGACTTCGCTGGCTCCTGTGTCAGGTGACACATAATGGACTACTATGCGATGCATAGTAGTCCATTATGCTTTGCCTTTGCAGGGAATGAAAGAGGAAGTAAACTCATCAGGGTTTACTTCCTCTTTAAATGTAAATGTATTATTCTTTTGTGTTGATGTATCTGTATACTAATATATTACTCTTTTTGTAGTGAGCTGGAATACTCTAGAAAAGCCTCCTGAAGAAGCCATAGTTTGGCGAAACATGTAGACATGATTACATTGCAGCAGTGCCGAACGAACAATTTTTTTTCACATTTTTTTTATCTGAAAAAAATATTTTATTGAAAATAAAAATTGATTTTTTCCATTATTTTTCGTTTTTGCCACTTTCAAAATCCTGTATAGTACCTCCTCATTAATTTGTTTCACTTGGGGATTGCCAGGAACCATGAATCAGACTGAGATAGAAGTACAGTTAAATCTCACTTGTTTAATAATAAGAAAAAAAAGGTATTGCCCCATTGCGGCACTGCTGTATGAACAATATTTTTCTAATGTTTTTATCTGAAACAAAAAAATATTTTAATGATTATAATATTTATATCAAGGGTTTAAATTACCCAAGTCTGTCTTAATAATAGATATCATGATTCAAATGCTTAAATGTAACTGTATTATTCTTTTGTGTTGATGTATCTGTATACGAATATATTACTCTTTTGTAGTGAACTGTTTATGCAATAATCTAGAAAAGCCTCCTGAAGAAGCCATAGTCTGGCAAAACATGTAGAGATGAATACATTGCAGCAGTGCTGTATGAACGAAACTTTTCTAATATTTTTAACTGAAAAAATATTTTAATGATTATATGTATATCATGTATATTAAGGGTTTAAATTACCCAAGTCTGTCTTAACATATATCATGATTGAAATGCTCAAAATGTAAATGTATTATTCTTTTGTGTTGATGTATCTGTATACTAATATATTACTCTTTTGTAGTGAGCTGCAATACTCTAGAAAAGCCTCCTGAAGAAGCCATAGTTTGGCGAAACATGTAGACATGATTACATTGCAGCAGTGCTGAATGAACAATTTTTTTTTTCTAATGTTTTTATCTGAAAAAAATATTTTATTGAAAATAAAAATTGATTTTTTTACATTATTTTTCGTTTTTGCCACCTTCAAAATCCCGTCAAGTACCTCCTCATTAATTTGTTTCACTTGGGGATTGCCATGAACCATGAATCAGACTGAGACAGAAGTACAGTTAAATCTCACTTGTTTATTAATAATAATAATAATAATAATAATAATAAAAAAAGGTATTGCCCCATTGCGGCAGTGCTGTATGTATAGTGAGCTGCAATACTCTATAAAAGCCTCCTGAAGAAGCCATAGTTTGGCGAAACATGTAGACATGATTACATTGCAGCAGTGCTGAATGAACAATATTTTTCTAATATTTTTATCTGACAAAAAATATTTTAATGTGTATATGTATATTATGTATATTAAGGGTTTAAATTACCCAAGTCTGTCTTAACATATATCATGATTCAAATGCTTAAATGTAAATGTATTATTCTTTTGTGTTGATGTATCTGTATACTAATATATTACTCTTTTGAAATGAACTGTTATGCAATACTCTAGAAAAGCCTCCTGAAGAAGCCATAGTCTGATAAAAAAAAAGGAAGAGTTGAATACATTGCAGCAGTATTGTATGAACATTTTTTTTCTAATGTTTTTATCTGAAAAAAATATTTTAATGATTATAATATTTATATCAAGGGTTTAAATTACCCAAGTCTGTCTTAATAACACATATCATGATTCAAATGCTTAAATGTAACTGTATTATTCTTTTGTGTTGATGTATCTGTATACTAATATATTACTCTTTTGTGGTGAACTGTTATGCAATACTCTAGAAAAGCCTCCTGAAGAAGCCACAGTCTGGCGAAACATGTAGAGATGAATACATTGCAGCAGTGCTGTATGAACAATTTTTTTTCTAATGTTATTATCTGAAAGAAAAAATATTTTTATAAAAATAGTTTTTTTTTTTTACATTATATTTCGTGTGCGGCACCTCCAAAATCCCATCACCTACCTCCTCATTGATTTAAAGAGAACCTGTCATCCGGAAGTATGCTGTGTACCTGTCCCCTCTTCCTGTAGGGGGCAGCACATTTGCAGAGGGCTCTGTGCTAACATGGCAAAAGTTAGTGAGAATCTGTCACATGCTGCTCCTAGGGTGGTGAAGTCCCTATGACAAGCCAATCTGTCCACCTGAGATGCCCCCCCCCCCCAAAGAAGTGCAATATAAGCTCCACCCACCACAGGATCTTGAACTTTCATGTACTTAAAGCGCACGTACACCCCCATCTCCTCTCGCACTCTTCTAGCAGGGCTCAAAATGAAGGGTAAAACCCAGACAAAAAATTGGGTATTACCTTTTTTTTATCCTTTAATTCCAGTGGTCATACAACTACTATGCGACTCTTATACCCTGTGGGGCTGGGGTGGTGGGTGGTGCCAAACTGCAGTGGGTCACAAGTCCTGCCAGGCTGTTTTTACGCTGTAACGACAGCAAGGCTGTTATAAGCAATCATTTTTATGAATGGCATCCACAGTTTACTATTGTGATAGCTGTGATTGTCTACATATCTCTGCGAATGGACCCTGTACCATGTAATCCCTGTGACCAATCAAAGAGATCACAATAGTACAGAACGAATGGCTATGGATGACAGTCATTCTGTACTATTGCCATGGAATCACCTGGTACCAGGGCCAGCCGGGCACAAGGATCTGTCTTCCACTGTGTCCGGCGACAGATCATGCGGCCGACTGGAACCTAGGGCGTGCAGCTAGAGGACGTCACATGAGACCACCCAGGATGGAGAAGCTCCTCCCCGCCCATCATTTTACAGCAGGCCGGTCGGGAAGTGGCTAAGAACTGTGTTTGTGTAGGGAACGTTTCACGCCAATGACTTTGCTGCAGATTTTTTGTACAATTTTTAATAGTGGACATATAGAAAAGGCATAGATTTTCCTTTGATAGTAGAGAAAGATAAAGTATTCCCCCCCCTCCCCCCCATATTTCAAGTCTAACTTACCCCCTCCACACTCCCATACTGTTCTTGGCTTCTTCCTTGGTCCAGCCCCAGTGCCCATTTTTTGGCAAGGCGGCCAGTCGTGTGCTTTCCTGTGATCTCAGCCTGTCAATTATATGTCCCCTAGGGGGCGCTTCATCATGTAGGCTGAGCTCATAGTACTCCAGGGCTGTGAGCCGCTCATACGCCATTATGCAATCACTGCTCTGTCCTGGAAGGATGTCCATCCCCCTGCTCTGGAGGAAGGTAAGGAAGCTTCCATGATGTCACCAAACCAGAGAAAAGTCTGCAGGAAAGGGGGATCTATCGTTTTTTTTTATTGCCCTCTTCCCTTTCTGGAGGCCCTTTAGGTGGTGGATCTTACCACAGGACTTCCCGATAATGTGAAGACTGTGATTGGCTGTCACAAAGGTCACATGATCAGCAGCCCATCTCACCAGTCCCAGATCATAGAAATCTCAAGTGCCCATAGACCAATGGTCCTTGAAGTCCACCCTCCCTGTTACCACACATGGTTAGCAAGACCAGGATGGGAGGGGTAGCTTGGAGGGTAGGCGGAGGCAACATACTGCAGGTCCACTTTTGTTGTGTGCCAATGGGGAGACTTTCCTTCACTTCCTGTACTGGAGACACAACAGTGAAAGGAAATGTTGACAAGAGGGAGTACCCCACCTAGACATTTTTCCCCAGGGCTCCCCATTGGAGGGTTTCCCCTCAACTTCTATTCCGGTGACAACTGTAACATTCTGGATTTCCCATCATTTTCTGACCCCGTGATAATGCTCTCCATGATAAACAGGGTGAATCTGACCAGCGGGGAACACAGCAATAAGTACCCTTTTTAACCCCAATTCAGAGTTTCTCCCTGCAGTCAGTGGCGTTGCTAGGGGGGTGCAGTCCACACCCGGGTGACACCATCCGGAAGGCGACAGAAGCCCTGGTTCCCTTTTGCATTTTTTTTTTTCAGCCTGAAAACCCTCTTTCAGGGTTCTCCTACTCCTCCTCCGCTCTGCCTCTCACTACAGCGCTGCTGCCCAAGCCTGTCACTGTCGATTCTCCACGCGGGTGGCACGGCTGCACACTGTCTTCTCCTTTCCAGCTGCCTCCCGGGTGTTCCGTGTACCTGAGCTGCCCGAGCTGGTGCGGTAACAGGGGGCGAGGTGGTAAGTGTCTGCTTGCGATGGGGGGATTACTAATAGAGGGGGGTTCTTTGTCCTGGAGGGTCTGTACTAATGGAGGGGGGTGCTATGCCCTGGGGGGTCTGTACTAATGGAGGGGGTGCTATGTCCTGGGGGTCTGTATTTATGGAGGGGGTGCTATGTCCTGGGGGGTCTGTACTAATGGAGGGGGTGCTATGTCCTGGGGGGTCTGTACTAATGGAGGGGGGTGCTATGCCCTGGGGGTCTGTACTAATGGAGGGGGTGCTATGTCCTGGGGGTCTGTACTAATGGAGGGGGGTGCTATGTCCTGGGGGGGTCTGTACTAATGGAGGGGGTTCTATGTCCTGGGGGTCTGTACTTATGGAGGGGGTGCTATGTCCTGGGGGGTCTGTACTAATGGAGGGGGTTCTATGTCCTGGGGGGGTCTGTACTAATGGAGGGGTGCTATGTCCTGGGGGTCTGTACTTATGGAGGGGGTGCTATGTCCTGGGGGGGTCTGTACTAATGGAGGGGTGCTATGTCCTGGGGGTCTGTACTTATGGAGGGGGTGCTATGTCCTGGGGGGTCTGTACTAATGGAGGGGGTGCTATGTCCTGGGGGGGTCTGTACTAATGGAGGGGTGCTATGTCCTGGGGGTCTGTACTTATGGAGGGGGTGCTATGTCCTGGGGGGTCTGTACTAATGGAGGGGGTGCTATGTCCTGGGGGGTCTGTACTAATGGAGGGGGTGCTATGTCCTGGGGGGTCTGTACTAATGGAGGGGGTGCTATGTCCTGGGGGGTCTGTACTAATGGAGGGGGTGCTATGTCCTGGGGGGTCTGTACTAATGGAGGGGGGGTTCTATGTCCTGGGGGTCTGTACTAATGGAGGGGGGTGCTATATCCTGGGGGGTCTGTACTAATGGAGGGGGGTGCTATGTCCTGGGGGTTTGTACTAATGGAGGGGGTTCTTTGTCCTGGGGGTATCTGTACTAATGGAGGGGGGTTCTTTGTCCTGGGTGGGGTCTATACTTGGAAGGGGGTCTGTACTGATCGAGGGGGGTCTAAACTTATTGACGGGGGGGTCTGTACTGAGGGAGGACTATAATTGGTGAAGGGGGGCTGTAATGATGGAGGGGGTCTATACTTAGTGGGGGGGGGGGTCTACTGAAGGAAGGGGGTCTGTACTAAGGGGCGACTATAGTTGGTGGAGGGAGGGTGACACCATGTTTTACCGCACCGGGTGACACCAACCCTAGTGACACCACTGCCTGCAGTACCCTTTTTCTGCCACTAGGTGACCTCTATCATTCAACCCACTTCTTCTGACCTATACCGCACTCCCCCACTGCTCCTTGCTTCATCACCGCAGATCAGGCAGCCGCAGCTCTGGGTCAGAGCTTACACAGTTGATGTGGTCACCCTCAAACTGTCATGTGACCAGGTCACATGCTCCCCTATCTGCAGAAGCACCAGTCTATGTATAGATTGTCAGGATTTTAGAGAGACACAGTCCGGCAGGATTACTAGGTCTTTTTATTTTTTAGAACAGGTATGACCTGTGTGTCTCCAGGTTTCAAGTAGAACTCCAGCCAAAAATAAAAAACATAGAATACTAAATAGTCAATATAAACCAGATTTTGCTGCAATACTCTCCTGCAATCCAGAGTTTCCCACTGCAGTACCTTTTTTCTGTCACTAGATGTCCTCCATCATTCAACCCAAATCCTCCGAGCGTAAGTAGGTAAGTAGAGTAAGTAGTCATCCCGGAGGTGCCCCCAACCTTTGACTGGACGGTGAAAGGAGAAGCAGCACAGTGACAAACTCATCTCCCCATCACCTTTTTATCTACTCCGATCAGCATGCTTGAACCAGACTGATATAAATACAAAGAATTACCGCTCTAAGGTAATGACTTCTCACAAAACAGTCTCCACAATCCCACAGGGTGCTGGCTCTGTTTGCAACAGGAACTGAAGTAGAAAAGATGTAGCTGGATAGCCGCACTCTGAATGATTCAACTTTATTTCAAAAATTTAATTAACATCATAGCATCTAGGCTGGTAAACTGACTAACTGCACAGCCGCTATGCACTATGTTAGTCTGTTTACCAGCCTAGATGCTATGATGTTAATTACATTTTTGAAATAAAGTTGAATCATTCGGAGTGCGGCTATCCAGCTACATCTTTTCTACTTCAGCATGCTTGAACCAATGGGCTCCTTGTGCTGCTTCTTCGTCACACACTCCAGCCCTGCTGGACAGGGACTACAAGAGGCCGATTCAAGGTCACACTGAGGTACACTGCTTGTATTTATAAAATACATTTATTGATGTATCATTGATTACAGACCTGCATTCATTTGTATCTTTTTTAGCTAGCTGGAGTTGGGCTTTAAGGTAAGACCTCCCGGGACCCCCAAATCCCCTCCCTATTTGATGTACCCTGTTTTCCCCCCCATTAAGAGGGCTTGCTCAAGTATGAACAGGTTAAAACCTTCAGAGGTGACATTGACATTTGCCCCCCTTTGAAGTCAGGTACCCCCTCCCCTCCCCGGGTACAGTCCAGCTTCAAGGTAATACTGACCTTGGGGCCCCACATCCTCGCCATTCTTTTATTTATGCTTTAAGTTGGCTTGCTCAAGTCTGAACATGATTTAGGTGGTGGAATTGACCGTTGTCCCCTTGGAAGTCAGGTACCCCCCCACCTCCCCGGGTCTGGGTACTAGATACAGGTATGACTGGGGCCCCAAATCCTCTCCATATTTTTATTTACCCTGTTTTCCCCCTTAAAGTGGGCTAGCTCAAGCTTCAATATAATTTAGGGGTGGAGGTGACCCTAGTCCCCTTGTAAGCCAGGTACCCCCTCACGGGTCTGGGTACCAGATATAGAGTTGCCCTGATATAAAGCACATGTCATCTTTGGTTATCTGTTAGGACATCCACATGCCCTCCCGCAACGTTCCTTCTGCTGCCAAAGCTCGGATAACTCTTGCGGTGAATACTGCGGGGAGGACAGCATCCCGCTCTCGCATGTTTTCTCACACAACCAGCTCTCGTCTTGGTAGCGCCGGGGGCCGATGGCAGACATCCAGATGCCCATACTCACATCTTCTCCCTGGTAGGTCTTTAGCCGGTTGGCATTGTCGGCAAGCCAGCGTACGATATCCTGCGATATAACGTACCCAGAACCGCAGGTAAAGGGAGGGTAGGCGGGGCTCAGGTACTCCAGCTCCTGCCATTTGCCGGTACGGTCCACACCCCAGTTCAGGCGGAAGTTGCCCCACCAAGCATTGGGCCCCTTCAGTTTTTTGGCCTCCAGGGCCCGGAAGACGTTATCCAAGTCAACGAAGCAATCGTCGTCCGTCTTCAGTAGGAAGTCGAAGTCTACTGAACCCACTAGCCAGTGGTAGAACAGAAGCAACTTACGTGGGACGTTCCGGTAAGTGTCCACCACATCCACAAAGACGATGTCCCTGTGGGTGTCACTCTCCTCCCGCAGGTCGGACTCCTCTGCCGTAAGCTTGGCCTGGTACTCTTGCAGGCGCTGTGGGTAGGTGTGCAGGTGCTGTAGAAGAGCTTCGCCATCATGGATGGAGTAGATGAAACCTCCCGCGATGCCTTCCACACCCTGTGAGAAGTCGTAGGGTAGCAGCCCTTGCTCTGCTGTGATAAGACGCAGGACCCCACCGCCGCTGTTCAGGGTGACCTGGTGAACGCTCCATATGGGTAACCCTTCTGGGTCATGGCTGTCCCACCTTATGGTACCATGGAAACCTTCTGGAAGGATAAACTGCTCCACTGGCTTGTAACAGATTTCAGTAGTTGACTCTTGGTTGGTCGGGGTGACCCAGGCGGTTGTCCTGGGACTGTTTGGGGCCACTCGGGAAGGAGTCCCTGGGCTCAATGGGGTGAACCGGGCTCCGCACAGTGGCTCCTCGTGTTCAGCCTGGAAAAGACGAACGCTAAAGTTGCGGGAGGACCCTGGACACCAAGCACCCAAGCGGGTGATGATTATAGGGTGGAGGACTCGGAAGGTGACACTGAGTGTGTTGTGGGTGGAGCTAGAGGGCAGCGGCCCGGTAAAGGCTGGGATCTCACGATGAAGTGTGGGGGAAGTAATATTTAGCAGATGGCAGGAATAGGGGTCCTCACGATCCTCAGGGGGCACCGAGCAGGGCCCAGAGCCAACAATGAAGCGCAGGAAAGGTTTGTAGGGCTTCTGGGAGCCCCAGGTGTTCCGGATCGTGTCCCTAAGTGGGCGGTGCTGGCGGGCTGACAGTATACCAATCACCAGTGGGTGGTGTGAAGTCGAGAAGAGCCACAGCTGCAAGAGGAGCCCCAACACACCAGGACAAATCAGCAGCAACAGCAACCGACGCATCTACACTCACATTGGACACCAGAGAGCCAACAGCCAATAGAAGGGCAGTTCTGAGATCCACCTATACCAGGAGAGGGATCTGATCGGCTGAGAAGAGCCTTGTTCTGTGGTGACTGGCTGAGAAGAGTCTGGCTGAGTATGGCTCTGAGGTGATTGGCTGAGAAGAGTCTGGCTATGGGGTGATTGGCTGAGAAGAGTCTGGCTCTGCAGTGATTGGCTGAGAAGAGTCTGGCTCTACGGTGATTGGCTAAGAGTCTGGCTCTGCGGTGATTGGCTAAGAGTCTGGCTCTGCGGTGATTGGTTCAGAAGAGTTTGGCTCTGTGGTGATTGGTTCAGAAACGTTTGGCTCTGTGGTGATTGGCTGAGCTTGTCAGGAGCATTTACTGGCTATGCAGGTCATGATATAGGAATGAGCCTTCGCTCTTATTGGCTGTGGTGGATATTTGCAGTGATTTCCTGCAGGGGACAGATGGGAGGGGCTGAAGAATTCAGATTGGCTGGAGACATCACATGCTGTCTTGCTTCCGTATTCAGATCTGTAAAGTAACAAATAAATAATAATTATTGATACTATGGTACACAACATAATGCTCACCGACTACCCTGTCATTAGATACTGCTCACTGACTGCGCTGTCACTACATACTACTCACTGACTGCCTTACCATTGAGCTGCTCAGTGACTGAACTGTCACAGCATACTGCTCACTGTCCTACCACTACATACTGTTCACCGACCACCCTGCCACTACATACTGCTCACCTAGCACCCTGCCACTACATACTGCTCACTGACCACCCGGCCACTACATACTGTTTACCGACCACCCTGCCATTACATACTGTTCACCGACCACCCTGCCATTACATACTGTTCACCGACCACCCTGCCATTACATACTGTTCACCGACCACCCTGCCATTACATACTGCTCACCGACCACCCTGCCATTACATACTGCTCACCTAGCACCCTGCCACTACATACTGCTCACTGACCACCCGGCCACTACATACTGTTCACCGACCACCCTGCCATTACATACTGTTCACCGACCACCCTGCCATTACATACTGCTCACCGACCACCCTGCCATTACATACTGCTCACCGACCACCATGCCACTACATACTGCTCACCGACCACCCTGCCATTACATACTGCTCATTTAGCACCCTGCCACTACATACTGCTCACTGACCACCCTGCCACTACATACTGCTCACTGACCACCTTGCCACTACATACTGTTTACAGTACACTAAACTACAGTTTACACTACAATGACTGATTTAAGCTGACCCACATCACCTATTTCCCATCCACCATCATATCACTCACAGACCACTGCACACCTCCATCTGACAGGGATCACTCCTGGCCACTTCCTACCCCCCAGCTGACAGACATCATTCCACGGACATCATGGAGAACCGGTGTTCTGCCTAATAGAGTCCGCCTATCAAATGCTGTCCGCTCCGTACTGCGCATGCGCAGTACGGAGCAGACGAAGCTTCGGAAAAACTCCGAAGCTGAACGGCGCCTGCGCCGTGAGTGGAGGTGGTGGCCCCACTATCCAAGCGGACATAGGGTTAAGAATTTTAGAGGGCCCCTCGCGGGCGAGCTTCGCTCGCCACGCTTCGGGCTCGGCCTCGCTCCGCTCGGCTCTTTTTTATTCTAACTCTATGTCCACTTGGATAGTGGGGATAGAACCTGGACTCCCGGCGCAGGCGCCGTTCATCCTCTGCAATTTTCGGAATCTCTGTTCCTGTGTACTGCGCATGCGCAGTACGCAGGGGACAGCATCTGATGGAGGACACTATTTTACAAGAGACCGGCGACACAATCATGGAGGTGGGGGGAGGGAAGGCTCATTATTGGAGGCAGGGGGAGGGAAGGCTCATTATTGGAGGAGGAGGGAGGGAAGGCTCATTATTGGAGGAGGGGGGAGGGAAGGCTCATTATTGGAGGAGGGGGAGGGAAGGCTCATTAATAGAGGTTGAGGGAGGGAAGGCTCATTAATGGAGGTGGAGTCAGGAAGGCTCATTAATGGAGGTGGAGGGAGGGAAGGCTCATTAATGGAGGTGGAGGGAGGAAAGGCTCATCAACAAGCTCCTCCATCGACGAGCCCTCCCTCCCCACCTCCAACAATGAGCCTTCCCTTTCCACCTCCATCAATGAGCCCTCCCTCCCCACCTCCATCAATGAGCCTTCCCTCCCCACCTCTATCAATCAGCCTTCCCTCCCCCTACTTCCATCGATGAGCCTTCCCTTCCCCTACTTCTATCAATGATCCTTGCCTCCCCATCTCCATCAATGAGCGTTCCGTTCCCTCCTCACTTCCATCAATGAGCCTTCCCTCTCCCCCTCCATCAATGTGCCCTTCTTCCTTACCTCCATCAATGAGACTTCCCTCCCCACTTCCATCAATGAGCCTAACCTCCCCACCTCCATCAATGTGCCTTTCTTCCTCACCTCCATCAATGAGCCTTCCCTCCCCACCTCCATCAATGAGCCCTCCCTCCCCACCTCTATCAATGAGCCTTCCCTTCCCCTGCTTCCATCAATGAGCCTTCCCTCCCCACCTCCATCAATGAGCCCTCTCTCCCCACCTCTATCAATGAGCCTTCCCTCCCCACCTCCATCAATGAGACTCCCCCCCCCACCTCCATCAATGAGACTTCCCTCCCCACCTCTATCAATAAGCCCTCCCTCCCTTGCTTCCATCAATGAGCCTTCCCTCCCCCTGCTTCCATCAATGAGCCTTCCCTCCCCACCTCCATCAATGAGCCCTCTCTCCCCACCTTTATCAATGAGCCTTCCCTCCCCACCTCCATCAATGAGCCTTCCCTCCCCACCTCCATCAATGAGCCTTCCTTCCCCACCTCCATCAATGAGCCTTCCCTCACCACCTCCATCAATGAGCCTTCCCTCCCCACCTCCATCAATGAGCCTTCCCTCCCCACCTCCATCAATGAGCCTTCCCTCCCCACCTCCATCAATGAGCCCTCTCTCCCCACCTCTATCAATGAGCCTTCCCTCCCCACCTCCATCGACGAGCCCTCCCTCCCCACCTCCATCAATGAGCCTCCCTCCCCACCTCCATCAATGTGCCTTTCTTCCTCACCTCCATCAATGAGCCTTCCCTCCCCACCTCCATCAATGAGCCCTCCCTCCCCACCTCTATCAATGAGCCTTCCCTTCCCCTGCTTCCATCAATGAGCCTTCCCTCCCCACCTCCATCAATGAGCCCTCTCTCCCCACCTCCATCAATGAGCCTTCCCTCCCCACCTCCATCAATGAGACTTCCCCCCCCACCTCCATCAATGAGACTTCCCTCCCCACCTCTATCAATAAGCCCTCCCTCCCTTGCTTCCATCAATGAGCCTTCCCTCCCCCTGCTTCCATCAATGAGCCTTCCCTCCCCACCTCCATCAATGAGCCCTCTCTCCCCACCTTTATCAATGAGCCTTCCCTCCCCACCTCCATCAATGAGCCTTCCCTCCCCACCTCCATCAATGAGCCTTCCCTCCCCACCTCCATCAATGAGCCTTCCTTCCCCACCTCCATCAATGAGCCTTCTTTCACCACCTCCATCAATGAGCCTTCCCTCCCCACCTCCATCAATGAGCCTTCCCTCCCCACCTCCATCAATGAGCCTTCCCTCCCCACCTCCATCAATGAGCCCTCTCTCCCCACCTCTATCAATGAGCCTTCCCTCCCCACCTCCATCGACGAGCCCTCCCTCCCCACCTCCATCAATGAGCCTCCCTCCCCACCTCCATCAATGAGCCTCCCTCCCCACCTCCATCAATGAGCCTTCCCTCCCCACCTCCATCAATGAGCCTTCCCTCCCCACTTCCATCAATGAGCCTTCCCTCCCCACTTCCATCAATGAGCCTCCCTCCTCATTTCCATCAATGTGCCTTCCCTCCCCGCTTCCATAAATGAGCCTTCCCTCCCCACTTTTATAAATGAGCCTTCCCTCCCCACTTTTATAAATGAGCCTTCCCTCCCCACTTTTATAAATGAGCCTTCCCTCCCCACTTTTATAAATGAGCCTTCCCTCCCCACTTTTATAAATGAGCCACCTCCATCAATAAGACTTCCCTCCCCACCTCCATCAATGAGCCCTCCCTCCCCACCTCCATCAATGAGCCCTCCCTCCCCTGCTTCCATCAATGAGCCTTCCCTTCCCCTGCTTCCATCAATGAGCCTTCCCTCGCCACCTCCATCAATGAGCCTTCCCTCGCCACCTCCATCAATGAGCCTTCCCTCCCCACCTCCATCAATGAGCCCTCTCTCCCCACCTCCATCAATGAGCCCTCTCTCCCCACCTCCATCAATGAGCCCTCTCTCCCCACCTCCATCAATGAGCCCTCTCTCCCCACCTCCATCAATGAGCCCTCTCTCCCCACCTCTATCAATGAGCCTTCCCTTCCCCTACTTCCATCAATGAGCCTTCCCTCCTCACCTCCATCGACGAGCCCTCCCTCCCTACCTCCATCAATGAGCCTCCCTCTCCACTTCCATCAATGTGCCTTTCTTCCTCACCTACATCAATGAGTCTTCCCTCCCCACTTCCATCAATGAGCCTTCCCTCCCCACCTCCATCAATGAGCCTTCCCTCCCCACCTCCATCAATGAGCCTTCCCTCCCCACCTCCATCAATGAGCCTTCCCTCCCCACCTCCATCAATGAGCCTTCCCTCCCCACTTCCATCAATGAGCCTTCCCTCCCCACTTCCATCAATGAGCCTTCCCTCCCCGCTTCCATCAATGAGCCTTCCCTCCCCGCTTCCATCAATGAGCCTTCCCTCCCCGCTTCCATAAATGAGCCTTCCCTCCCCACTTTTATAAATGAGCCTTCCCTCCCCACTTTTATAAATGAGCCTTCCCTCCCCACTTTTATAAATGAGCCTTCCCTCCCCACTTTTATAAATGAGCCTTTCTTCCACACCTCCATTGACAAGCTATCCCTCAGCTCATTGAGGGGAGGGAGGGCTCGTCAATGGAGGTGGGGAGGGAATGCACATTGATGGAGGTGGGGAGGGAAGGCTCATTGATGGAGGTGGGGAGGGAAGGCTCATTGATGGAGGTGGGGAGGGAAGGCTCATTGATGGAGGTGGGGAGGGAGGGCTCGTCTATGGAGGTGGGAAGGGAAGGCTCATTGATAGAGGTGGGGAGGAAGGGCTCATTGATCGAGGTGGTGGGGGGGCTGGCAATGGAGGTGGGGCTCATCGATATAGGTGGGAAGGGAAGGCTCATTAATGGAGGTGGGGAGGGACGGCTCATCGATGGAGGTGGGAAGGGAAGGCTCATCGATGGAGGTGGAAAGGGAAGGCTCATCGATGGAGGTGGAAAGGGAAGGCTCATCGATGGAAGAAGGGGGAGGGAAGGCTCATCAATAGAAGAAGGGGGAGGGAAGGCTCATCGATGGAAGAAGAGGGAGGGAAGGCTCATCGATGGAAGAATGGGGAGGGAAGGCTCATCGATGGAAGAATGGGGAGGGAAGGCTCATCGATGGAAGAATGGGGAGGGAAGGCTCATCGATGGAAGAAGGGGGAGGGAGGGCTCATCGAAGGAGGTGGGGGGGGGCTGGTGATGGAGGTAGGGAGGGCGGGCTCATCGATGGAGGTGGGAAGGGAATGCTAATCGATGGAGGTGGGAAGGGAATGCTAATCGATGGAGGTGGGGGGCGAGGTTCATTGATGGAGGTGGGGGAGGGAAGGCTCATTGATGGAGGTGGGGAGGGAAGGCTCATTGATGGAGGTGGGGGAGGGAAGGCTCATTGATGGAGGTGGGGAGGGAAGGCTCAGTGATGGAGGTGGGGGGGAGGGAAGGTTCATTGATGGAGGTGGGGAGGGAAGGCTCATCGATGGAGGTGGGAAGGGAAGGCTCATCGATGGAGGTGGGAAGGGAAGGCTCATCGATGGAGGTGGGAAGGGAAGGCTCATCGATGGAGGTGGGAAGGGAAGGCTCGTCGATGGAAGTAGGGGGAGGGAAGGCTCGTCGATGGAAGTAGGGGGAGGGAAGGCTCGTCGATGGAAGTAGGGGGAGGGAAGGCTCGTCGATGGAAGTAGGGGGAGGGAAGGCTCCTTGATGGAAGTAGGGGGAGGGAAGGCTCCTCGATGGAAGTAGGGGGAGGGAAGGCTCCTCGATGGAAGTAGGGGGAGGGAAGGCTCCTCGATGGAAGTAGGGGGAGGGAAGGCTCGTCGATGGAAGTAGGGGGAGGGAAGGCTCGTCGATGGAAGTAGAGGGAGGGAAGGCTCGTCGATGGAAGTAGGGGGAGGGAAGGCTCGTCGATGGAAGTAGGGGGAGGGAAGGCTCGTCGATGGAAGTAGGGGGAGGGAAGGCTCGTCGATGGAAGTAGGGGGAGGGAAGGCTCCTCGATGGAAGTAGGGGGAGGGAAGGCTCCTCGATGGAAGTAGGGGGAGGGAAGGCTCGTCGATGGAAGAAGGGGGAGGGAGGGCTCGTCGATGGAAGAAGGGGGAGGGAGGGCTCATCGATGGAAGAAGGGGGAGGGAGGGCTCATCGATGGAAGAAGGGGGGGGGCTCATCGATGGAGGTGGGAAGGGAGGTCTTGTCGATGGAGGTGGGGAAGCAAGGCTCATTGATGGAGGTGGGGAGGCAAGGCTCATTGATGGAGGAGGCAAGCCTCATTGATGGAGGGGGGGAGGGAAGGCTCATCGATGGAGGTGGGGGAGGGAAGGCTCATCGATGGAGGTGGGGGAGGGAAGGCTCATCGATGGAGGTGGGGGAGGGAAGGCTCATCGATGGAGGTGGGGAGGGAAGGCTCATCGATGGAGGTGGGGAGGGAGGGCTCATCGATGGAGGTGGGGAGGGAGGGCTCATCGATGGAGGTGGGGAGGGAAGGCTCATCGATGGAGGCGGGGAGGGAAGGCTCATCGATGGAGGTGGGGAGGGAGGCAAGGCTCATCGATGGAGGTGGGGAGGGAGGGAAGGCTCATCGATGGAGGTGGGGAGGGAGGGAAGGCTCATCGATGGAGGTGGGAAGGCTCATCGATGGAGGTGGGGGGGAGGGAAGGCTCATTGGTGGAGGTGGGGGAGGGAAGGCTCATTGGTGGAGGTGGGGGAGGGAAGGCTCATCGATGGAGGTGGGGGAGGGAAGGCTCATCGATGGAGGTGGGGAGGCAAGGCTCATCGATGGAGGTGGGGAGGCAAGGCTCATCGATGGAGGTGGGGAGGGAGGGAAGGCTCATCGATGGAGGTGGGGAGGGAGGGAAGGCTCATCGATGGAGGTGGGGAGGGAGGGAAGGCTCATCGATGGAGGTGGGGAGGGAGGGAAGGCTCATCGATGGAGGTGGGGAGGGAGGGAAGGCTCATCGATGGAGGTGGGGGGGAGGGAAGGCTCATCGATGGAGTTGGGGGGGAGGGAAGGCTCATTGATGGAGGTGGGGGAGGGAAGGCTCATTGGTGGAGGTGGGGGAGGGAAGGCTCATTGATGGAGGTGGGGGGGGGAGGGAAGGCTCATTGATGGAGGTGGGGGGGGAGGGAAGGCTCATTGATGGAGGTGGGGAGGGAAGGCTCAGTGATGGAGGTGGGGGGAGGGAAGGCTCATTGATGGAGGTGGGGAGGGAAGGCTCATTGATGGAGGTGGGGAGGGAAGGCTCACTGATGGAGGTGGGGAGGGAAGGCTCATCGATGGAGGTGGGGAGGGAAGGCTCATCGATGGAGGTGGGGAGGCAAGGCTCATCGATGGAGGTGGGGAGGGAGGGAAGGCTCATTGATGGAGGTGGGGAGGGAGGGAAGGCTCATTGATGGAGGTGGGGAGGGAGGGAAGGCTCATTGGAGGTGGGGGGGGAGGGAAGGCTCATTGATGGAGGTGGGGGGGAGGGAAGGCTCATTGATGGAGGTGGGGGAGGGAAGGCTCATCGATGGAGGTGGGGAGGGAGGGAAGGCTCATTGATGGAGGTGGGGGAGGGAAGGCTCATCGATGGAGGTGGGGAGGCAAGGCTCATCGATGGAGGTGGGGAGGGAGGGAAGGCTCATTGATAGAGATGGTGGAGGAAAGATTTATTGATGGAGGTGGAGAGTGAAAACTCATTGGTGGAGAGGAGAGGGACAGAGGAGAGGGAGGCTTGGTTGGCTCGTGTAGTCAGATCCAATAGAAGAGCTACTGGAGCTCATAATGCTGGTTCTGATAGAAAGGTGTCCAAACACACAGAGCATCGCAGTTTGTTGTGTATGGGGCTGGATAGTCACAGACCGGTCAGGGTGCCCCATGCTGACCCGTGTCCACAGACAGAAACGCCTACAATGGGCACGTGAGCATCAGAACTGGAGCACCGAGCAATGGAAGAAGGTGGCCTGGTCTGATGAATCCAAGAATGGTTTGAGGAACACAATAACGAGTTTGAGGTGTTGACTTGGCCTCCAAACCCTCTAAATCCCCATCCAATTGAGCATCTGTGGGATGTGCTGGAGGTGTGATCCATGGAGGCCCCACCTCCCAACTTACAGGACTTAAAAGGACCTGCTACGGCTGGCTTGGTGACCGATCCCACAGCGTACCTTCAGAGGTCTAGTGGTGTCCATACCTGGACGGGTCAGGAAAGGGGGGACCTACCCAATATTAGGTGGGTGGTCATAATACATGATTGGCTGATTCTAAAGTACAGCATTGGGTTAATGATATTCTGCCTTCAAACCCGCGCCCCTTTTTAAATGAAAGCCACACCCCCTAATTAAAATACATTCTCCGCCTACAACGACAGCTCGCTGGACGCACGGCGAAAAAAGGGGACCCGGAATTTTTTTTTTCATGTTGTCACCTCTGGGGGTGCCTCAGATCTATCATATAATGATATATAATGATACAATGTATGTGGGATGGGATTATATACAATGTATGTGATGTCAGCTCCCTGGAAATCTCCCTATAGAAGGGGGAACTCAGGATCTCTCAATATACACAGATAATCATATCACACACCTTCATCTGGGGGGGCCCCCGGGGGCCACACTCTGCACCCTCTTCTGTAGCTATCTCCAGCCTGGGCTCCCGGAAGTGCAGGAAGCTGAGCTAAACCGCTGATTGGCCGGCTGAGCCGTCAGTCAAGATGGGGGGGGCGGCGAACTGTGAGGCCAGAAGGATTCTGGGAGGTGTAGTCTTCTATAACGCCTTCATTTCTGGTCTATTCAAAAATGGCCTCCCGAAGTCCTGACCGACAAGGTTTTGACCTCTAGGGTCTGGAATGCGCTCCTATGGAAGCGCGTTCATTTCAGCCCCATCGCAAAATGGCGGCCGCCGGCCGGAGTCCTGAGGGGAAAGAGATTGACCTCTAGTGTCTGGAGTGCTTTACAGGGCATGGGAAGGGAGGGGGCGGATCGGGATGCCAGAGTTCTAAAAATAGAAAGGGCGAGGCCTGCTGAGTGTTACCCTATCTCCATCAACCCCTTCACTGCCAGACCTTTTATTACTACTTGTGTTATTCATTTTATTTTTACTAATTTTTTTTTTTTTTTTTTAAAGTTGTAATTTTATTTTATTGTTACTATGTATTAATTATTATTTCAATTTATTTTATCATAATTTATTAATAAAAATAATAAGTAAAATAATAATAATAATACTTACGATTATTATTAATAAACATAAAATAAATACAATTATTATTTGTATTTTATAATATTTATTATTTTTCTTGTTTTAGCTTTTCTTTTACTAATTATTTTACTATTATTATTTATTTTATTTTTACTAATTATTATTATTTTTTTTTAAAGTTGTAATTTTATTTTGTTACTATGTATTAATTATTATTTCAATTTATTTTATCATAATTTAATAAAAATAATAAGTAAAAGAATAATAATAATACTTGCGATTATTATTAATAAACATAAAATAAATACAATTATTATTTGTATTTTATAAAATTTATTATTTTTTTGTTGTTTTAGCTTTTCTTTTACTAATTATACAAAGAAGAGGGATGAGAAACAAAAGGGACTGGAGGGCAACCAACCCCCGGGACTTTTTTGGCGGCACTAAATATACTTAAACCATATGTAAAATCATTGAAATTTTTATTTAATGTACAAAAGACATTTTGCGAACACAATAGACAATTACATCCAATAAACAGACAAAGTGACAAAGTGCATATACAGATACAGAAAGTTGGTATGTGGGCTTATGCAGCTCCATCCATTACCACATTCTTATATGATTTAAACTGCATTGTTTCTTTCCTACATGTTTCGCTCTTCAGAGCTTCCTCAGGACAATTGCAGCAAACAAAAAAAGAAAACTGAAATTATAGAAGAAAATTTGTTTCAATACACATATATAGCATTTTTGTACATATAATAAGCCCGGAACACAGGCATAGGAAATGTCCACCTGTATGGTTTGACATATCATAATTACATTAGTCTAGTGATGGATTCACCCCAGTCTAACAAAAGCGGCCCTAACTGCGGGGAAACCATCACCAGAGAAATATTTCTATTTAAACATAAGGACATAATTTGCATATCAATAGTAAATCTATGAATTGTTTGTCAAGAAAGGGGGCAATTGAACCATTTCCAAGAATGGCGTCCCCAAATTTATTTGCATACTTAGTGCATAAATGGTGTAATTTTCCTACTAAGGAAAATGCAGACTGGGTTGTAGAACACAAAAAAAAAAAAAAAAAAAAAAAAAAAAAAAAAAAAAAAAAAAAAAAAACAACAAAAAGGGAACCAGCAACTGGACCATGAGATATATCTACTTTTCAACAAAAGAATCAAATAATAAATATAGAAATAAAAAATATAAAAAATATATATATATAGAACTGAAGTCTTACCCCATATAATCAGGCAAGTTGCTTGTATTATTTGTCGTTAATATCGTAAATTGGGTATATCAATTAACATTGGAGTGAGGACAGATAATCTCTTCCTCCTTTGCTTATCAAGCCAGCGAACCGCGGCAAGAGCCCCCATTTAGGGATCCCCCATTTCCGTCCCCAGAAGGATCTGCAGAGGCACGAGAAATATGTGTAAAATATATCTTAACTATTGGATTTTATTTATCTATCAAATGGCACTGTCCAGGTTTCTAAAATACCTGGTAGTGATATGACAATGAAGAAATGAAACCAGTTCACGCAGCCCGGTATCCACATGTACCATATATTGTCAGATAAAGATTGGATGAGATGTGTTTCTGAACACGAGAAAATTCTCTGTGTTGATCACTGAAACAGGAGAAATAAACGAAGAGACCAAGTCTTCATTATAGCCATCCCAAAAATAAGAGTAAAAAATGCATGGCCCTAAAAAATTAGGACTGCAGGCATGTCCAATTGGTCCAGTAAAGACAGATTTGTCTTACCTGTTAAATGAAGCAACGTGGTCTATTCGATAAAATTTTAGGAGTTTCCTCCATCCATTTGGTGGCTCCACGTGTCCGCTCCCAATGCTAGCTTGGATAGCACTGACCGGGAACCGCGAATTTAAACTCGTGTCTCCAGCCCAGCAGCGTCTGACGTCATTGCTGGGTTGCGGGCACACCTAATGGGAGGATCCCCTTCGTGCGCACGCGCGCACGACGTATTTCATTCGTGCGCACGTAGGTGTTTAGTGCGCATGCGTAACGAACGTGTTACACGTCCGTGCAACGCGTCAGCCATTTTAGATTCTGGCCGAAGTGAAGGGCTTTGCCAGTAGTGACCCTTGTGAGTCATAATTCAAGCAAATGGGTACACAGGCTCCCGACTTATATGTCGATTGCCATATGTCCCTGGTTTCAAATGATGGAAATAGAAACTGGAATACTTGAAACCGGCAAACCTGAAGAGGGGGATTAACCCATATTTGAAATGGGGCGGGCTGACCAAACCCTCAACTGGTTGAGGAAGGTTATAGGTCAGATCCGCCCCGGGGTGCCCGTACAGACCAAAAGGGGGCAAAAAATAAGTAAAGGAGGGTCCCTTTTGTATCATAGAGTGCCTACCTCAGCTCGCTGGCTTGAAAACACCTCATTGTTTATGGCTTTTCAAGTGGCCCAGGCCCGTGCTGTTAAGGGGGAAAAAAGAAAAAAAAAAAAAAAAAAAAAAAAAAACATTTTCCATCTCACATTTATTTCCTCCCTGCCTATGTAAGGAAAGGTTTAAAACTGATTGAATCATTGAGTCCCGGAGATCGAGTGGCCCCCAGATTGTGTATCCATCTAGTCTCCCGCTGTAAGAGTATATTGTTGTAATCTCCACCCCTTTCTCCCGGAGGGACATGTTCCAGGGGGAAGAAATGCATAAGACTATCATTATACTGATGGTATAAACCAAAATGTCGGCTGATTGGGGTTTCCATCTTCCTCCCCCGCACCAGGGACACATGGTCCCTGATGCGGTGGAAGAAGGGACGTTTGGTCTTCCCAACATAAAAAGCAAAGTAGGTAGGATGTTAAGCCCTCTACATAGGGGCGCAAAAAGTCGTCGACTAGAGCACTTGCATGCTCCGTCAGACAGCCTCGTCCTGATACAATAGGACGGCCCGGGGGCTTCGAAGGATGTTTATGCACCTTAGGAAGGGCATACATTGTTGGAGTTTTGGGATTCAAGACATGTAAATATTCCCAAGTCTTTTTGGTAATGGTTCCCTGTCTATAGGTTCTCGCTATCAATTTATCGAATTGGACACGAATATAACTTATGTGGCTCGCTGGAATCTTTCGATACCATTGTTTATTTTGTAAGAGTTTTAGTACCATCTCTTCATATTGGGTGACGTCCATTATTACAAGGTTACCCCCTTTATCTGCCGGTTTTATTATTATATCTGTATTAGATTTTAACAAAGATAAGGCCTCTTTTTGTTGTTTCGTGAGATTGGATGGTTGTGTGTCCTTCCATTTTGTTCTTATTATTTCTTTGGTCACCTGTTGTACAAATGCCCATATATTGGGATTGTTTTGCAAAATGGGGAACTTGTTAGATCGAGGTTTGTACTCTCTGATTACAGATGAAGAGTGTGGTTCCGAAGTTGCATCTCGAGGTGCCCGATCCCCCTCTTGGTCAGTTTTCCCCTCCCTCGAGGGTGGGCTCAAAGGTGGGATGTACCCCTTGCCACAAATGTGGCTTCTGCCGATATCTTCATGCGTCAAAATCCATACGCCTGCCCAATGGCCACACTTTCAAGCCTAAATTCGCTGTAACATGTCAGTCAGTAGGAGTGGTATATATTATGATCTGTCAATGCAATGCTTTTTATGTTGGGAAGACCAAACGTCCCTTCTTCCACCGCATCAGGGACCATGTGTCCCTGGTGCGGGGGAGGAAGATGGAAACCCCAATCAGCCGACATTTTGGTTTATACCATCAGTATAATGATAGTCTTATGCATTTCTTCCCCCTGGAACATGTCCCTCCGGGAGAAAGGGGTGGAGATTACAACAATATACTCTTACAGCGGGAGACTAGATGGATACACAATCTGGGGGCCACTCGATCTCCGGGACTCAATGATTCAATCAGTTTTAAACCTTTCCTTACATAGGCAGGGAGGAAATAAATGTGAGATGGAAAATGTTTTTTTTTTTTTTTTTTTCTTTTTTCCCCCTTAACAGCACGGGCCTGGGCCACTCGAAAAGCCATAAACAATGAGGTGTTTTCAAGCCAGCGAGCTGAGGTAGGCACTCTACGATACAAAAGGGACCCTCCTTTACTTATTTTTTGCCCCCTTTTGGTCTGTACGGGCACCCCGGGGCGGATCTGACCTATAACCTTCCTCAACCAGTTGAGGGTTTGGTCAGCCCGCCCCATTTCAAATATGGGTTAATCCCCCTCTTCAGGTTTGCCGGTTTCAAGTATTCCAGTTTCTATTTCCATCATTTGAAACCAGGGACATATGGCAATCGACATATAAGTCGGGAGCCTGTGTACCCATTTGCTTGAATTATGACTCACAAGGGTCACTACTGGCAAAGCCCTTCACTTCGGCCAGAATCTAAAATGGCTGACGCGTTGCACGGACGTGTAACACGTTCGTTACGCATGCGCACTAAACACCTACGTGCGCACGAATGAAATACGTCGTGCGCGCGTGCGCACGAAGGGGATCCTCCCATTAGGTGTGCCCGCAACCCAGCAATGACGTCAGACGCTGCTGGGCTGGAGACACGAGTTTAAATTCGCGGTTCCCGGTCAGTGCTATCCAAGCTAGCATTGGGAGCGGACACGTGGAGCCACCAAATGGATGGAGGAAACTCCTAAAATTTTATCGAATAGACCACGTTGCTTCATTTAACAGGTAAGACAAATCTGTCTTTACTGGACCAATTGGACATGCCTGCAGTCCTAATTTTTTAGGGCCATGCATTTTTTACTCTTATTTTTGGGATGGCTATAATGAAGACTTGGTCTCTTCGTTTATTTCTCCTGTTTCAGTGATCAACACAGAGAATTTTCTCGTGTTCAGAAACACATCTCATCCAATCTTTATCTGACAATATATGGTACATGTGGATACCGGGCTGCGTGAACTGGTTTCATTTCTTCATTGTCATATCACTACCAGGTATGTTAGAAACCTGGACAGTGCCATTTGATAGATAAATAAAATCCAATAGTTAAGATATATTTTACACATATTTCTCGTGCCTCTGCAGATCCTTCTGGGGACGGAAATGGGGGATCCCTAAATGGGGGCTCTTGCCGCGGTTCGCTGGCTTGATAAGCAAAGGAGGAAGAGATTATCTGTCCTCACTCCAATGTTAATTGATATACCCAATTTACGATATTAACGACAAATAATACAAGCAACTTGCCTGATTATATGGGGTAAGACTTCAGTTCTATATATATATATTTTTTATATTTTTTATTTCTATATTTATTATTTGATTCTTTTGTTGAAAAGTAGATATATCTCATGGTCCAGTTGCTGGTTCCCTTTTTGTTGTTTTTTTTTTTTTTTTTTTTTTTTTTTTTTGTGTTCTACAACCCAGTCTGCATTTTCCTTAGTAGGAAAATTACACCATTTATGCACTAAGTATGCAAATAAATTTGGGGACGCCATTCTTGGAAATGGTTCAATTGCCCCCTTTCTTGACAAACAATTCATAGATTTACTATTGATATGCAAATTATGTCCTTATGTTTAAATAGAAATATTTCTCTGGTGATGGTTTCGCTGCAGTTAGGGCCGTCTTTGTTAGACTGGGGTGAATCCATCACTAGACTAATGTAATTATGATATGTCAAACCATACAGGTGGACATTTCCTATGCCTGTGTTCCGGGCTTATTATATGTACAAAAATGCTATATATGTGTATTGAAACAAATTTTCTTCTATAATTTCAGTTTTCTTTTTTTGTTTGCTGCAATTGTCCTGAGGAAGCTCTGAAGAGCGAAACATGTAGGAAAGAAACAATGCAGTTTAAATCATATAAGAATGTGGTAATGGATGGAGCTGCATAAGCCCACATACCAACTTTCTGTATCTGTATATGCACTTTGTCACTTTGTCTGTTTATTGGATGTAATTGTCTATTGTGTTCGCAAAATGTCTTTTGTACATTAAATAAAAATTTCAATGATTTTACATATGGTTTAAGTATATTTAGTGCCGCCAAAAAAGTCCCGGGGGTTGGTTGCCCTCCAGTCCCTTTTGTTTCTCATCCCTCTTCTTTGTATAATTTTCACTGGGACGTGGCACTCTTTAAGTATATAGATTAAATGTAACTAGACCACTAGCCTATATCTATACCTATCTTTTATCTATTTTTCTTTTACTAATTGTTTTTACTATTATTATTTATTTTATTTTTACTAATTATTATTATTTTTTTAAAGTTGTAATTTTATTTTATTGTTACTATGTATTCATTATTATTTCAATTTATTTTATCATAATTTATTAATAAAAATAATAAGTAAAAGAAAAAAATAATAATACTTACAATTATTATTATTAATAAACATAAAATAAATACAATTATTATTTGTATTTTATAATATTTATTATCTTTGTTGTTTTAGCTTTTCTTTTACTAATTATTTTTACTATTATTATTTATTTTATTTTTACTAATTATTATTATTTTTTTAAAGTTGTAATTTTATTTTATTGTTACTATGTATTAATTATTATTTCAATTTATTTTATCATAATTTATTAATAAAAATAATAAGTAAAATAATAATAATAATACTTACGATTATTATTAATAAACATAAAATAAATACAATTATTATTTGTATTTTATAATATTTATTATTTTTTTGTTGTTTTAGCTTGTCTTTTACTAATTGTTTTTACTATTATTATTTATTTTATTTTTACTAATTATTATTATTTTTTTAAGTTGTAATTTTATTTTATTGTTACTATGTATTAATTATTATTTCAATTTATTTTATCATAATTTATTAATAAAAATAATAAGTAAAAGAAAAAATAATAATAATACTTACGATTATTATTAATAAAAAAATACAATTATTATTTGTATTTTATAATATTTATTATTTTTGTTGTTTTAGCTTTTCTTTTACTAATTATTTTACTATTATTATTTATTTTATTTTTACTAATTATTATTTTTTTTTTTAAAGTTATAATTTTATTTTGTTACTATGTATTAATTATTATTTCAATTTATTTTATCATAATTTAATAAAAATAATAAGTAAAAGAATAATAATAATACTTACGATTATTATTAATAAACATAAAATAAATACAATTATTATTTGTATTTTATAATATTTATTATTTTTTTGTTGTTTTAGCTTTTCTTTTACTAATTGTTTTTACTATTATTATTTATTTTATTTTTAATAATTATTATTATTTTTTTAAGTTGTAATTTTATTTTATTGTTACTATGTATTAATTATTATTTCAATTTATTTTATCATAATTTAGTAATAAAAATAATAAGTAAAAAAAAAAATAATAATAATACTTAAGATTATTATTAATAAACAAAATAAATACAATTATTATTTGTATTTTATAATATTTATTATTTTTGTTGTTTTAGCTTTTCTTTTACTAATTATTTTTACTATTATTACTTATTTTATTTTTAATAATTATTATTATTTTTTTAAGTTGTAATTTTATTTTATTGTTACTATGTATTAATTATTATTTCAATTTATTTTATCATAATTTATTAATAAAAATAATAAGTAAAAGAAAAAAAAATAATAATACTTACAATTATTATTAATAAACATAAAATAAATACAATTATTATTTGTATTTTATAATATTTATTATTTCTGTTGTTTTAGCTTTTCTTTTACTAATTATTTTTACTAGTATTATTTATTTTATTTTTACTAATTATTATTAGTTATTGTTTTCATTTTACTTAACCACTCGCCTACTGGGCACTTAAACCCCCCTCCTGTCCAGACCAATTTTCAGCTTTCGGTGCTCTCACACTTTGACTGACAATTACTCAGTCATGCAACACTGTACCCAAATTAATTTTTTGTCCTTTTTTTCCCCACAAATAGAGCTTTCTTTTGGTGGTATTTGATCACCTCTGGGGTTTTTTATTTTTTGCGCTATAAAATAAAAAAGACCGAAAAATTTTGAAAAAGAAAACACATTTTTCTTTGTTTCTGTGATAAAATTTTTCAAATTATAAATTTTTCTTCATAAATTTTGGTCACAATTTATACTGCTACATATCTTTGGTAAAAATAACCCAAATTAGTGGATATTATTTGGTCTTTGTGAAAGTTAGAGAGTCTACAAGCTGTGGTGCGAATCGCACAAAATTGATCACATCTGATGTACCGGTGGACTATCTCACTTCTTGCAACCCGAACAAGTCAGGAAAGTACAAATACCCCCCAAATGACCCCTTTTTGGAAAGTAGACATTCCAAGGTGTTTAGTAAGAGGCATGGTGAGGTTTTTGATGTTGTCATTTTTTCCCACAATTCTTTGCAAAATGAAGATTTTTTATTTAAATTTTTTTCCACAAAATTGTCATTGTAATAGGTTATTTCTCTCACATGGCATGTGTATACCACAAATAATGCCCCAAAGTAAATTCTGCTACTCCTCCTGAGTATTACAATACCACATGTGTGGGACTTTTCCACAGCCTGGCCACATAGAGAGGCCCAACATGCAGGGAGCGCCATCACGTGTTCTAGAAGCATAAATTACACATCTAACTTGTTGACTACCTATTACACTTTTGAAGGCCCTGGAGCACCAGGACAATGACACGTGGCACTGATGACAGATGGCACTGATACGTGGCACTGATGACAGATGCCACTAATACGTGGCACTGATGACACGTGACACTGACAGATGCCACTAATATGTGGCACTGGAGACAGATGGCACTTATACGTGGTACTGATGACACGTGGCACTAATACGTGGCACTGATGACAGATGGCACTATTATGGGGCACTGATACTTGGCATTGATGACACTGATAACAGATGGCACGTGACACTGACAGGTGCCACTGATGACAGATGGCACTGATATGTGGCACTGATGACAAGTGACACTGATATGGCACTGATGACAGATGGCACTATGTGGCACTGATGACACGTGGCACTTGTACGTGGCACTGGGGACAGATGGCACTGATGACAGGTGGCACTAATATGTGGCACTGATGACACGTGACACTGATATGGCACTGATGACATGTGGCACTTGTACGTGGCACTGGGGACAGATGGCACTGATGACAGGTGGCACTGATGACAGATGGCATTGATGACAGATGGCACTGGGGACAGATGGCACAGATGACAGGTGGCATTGGGGGCAGATGGCACTGACAGGTGGCAGTGGAGGCAGATGACAGTGGGGGAAGTGGGGACAGGTGGCAGTGGGGGCAGATGACAGTGGGGGAAGTGGGGACAGGTGGCAGTGGGGGCAGATGACAGTGGGGGAAGTGGGGACAGGTGGCAGTGGGGGCAGATGACAGTGGGGGAAGTGGGGACAGATGGCACTGGGGACAGATGGCACTGATGACAGGTGGCATTGGGGGCAGATGGCACTGACAGGTGGCAGTGGGGGCAGATGACAGTGGGGGAAGTGGGGACAGGTGGCAGTGGGGGCAGATGACAGTGGGGGAAGTGGGGACAGGTGGCAGTGGGGACAGATGGGCACTTTATTTTCCTTTTTTTTTTTTTACACTAACCACTGTGAGATCTCTCAGCAGTTCATCTCTCTCTTCTCACACGCTGTCTGTGTGAGGAGGGAGAGTCGGCGATGAGAGATGCTCTCATATGTTTACATATGAGATCATCTCTCGTTGGGCACGCCGATCGCGCTGTAAATGGCCGCTGTGATTGGCCGTTTACAGTGATCTGTGACTGCCCGTGTCCGGGGGACACGGCCAGCACAGAACTTCCCCGATGCGCTCCCGTGGCGGCGCGCAGAGGGGAATTAAACAGGAGGACGTCCAGGGACGCCCTCCCGGCAGATAGCATCCGCGCTGTAGCCGTTTTTTGGCTATAGCGCGGGGGCGCGAAGTGGTTAATAATCATAATAAAATTAACAATAAGTAAAATGGAAACAATAACAATAATATTAATAATTAGTAAAAATAAATAAAACAAATAATAAATAGTAAAAATAATAATAAGTAAAAGAAAAGCTAAAAACAACAAAAATAAATACAAATAATAATAATATTTATTGTATGTTTAACCTGTTGCCGACTGCCAGCCATCAAATGACGGCCAGGCGGCGCATCTCTTGTGACGGGAGGGCATCATATGACGTCCTCCCGTTTAAACAGGGAATGCGCGCTATCACTGATCAGTGTGAGGAGAGAAGAGCCTGGAGCAGCGAGTTACTGATCTGTGTTCTGTAGTGTCTGCACCAACACCACACTGATCAGATCGCCCCTCCCCCATTGTCATCTGTCACCACAGTCACCCAATAAAGTGCACCTGTCACATAGGAGACTGCCATCAGTGACTGTCAGCGGTGCACCTGTCACCCATCCCCTGTCACCCATCAGTGACCACCAGCTGTCACCCATCAGTGACCGCCAGCCGTCACCTGTCACCCATCAGCCACCGCCAGCCGTCACTCATCACCTGTCACTCATCAGTGACCGCCAGACATCACCTGTCACCCATCAGTGACCGCCAGACATCCCCCGTCACCCATCAGTGACCGCCAGACATCACCTGTCACCCATCAGTGACCGCCAGCCGTCACCTGTCACCCATCAGCCACCGCCAGCCGTCACTCATCACCTGTCACTCATCAGTGACCGCCAGACATCACCTGTCACCCATCAGTGACCGCCAGACATCCCCCGTCACCCATCAGTGACCGCCAGACATCACCCATCAGCCATCACCTGTCACCCAACAGTGACCACCAGACATCACCCGTCACCCATCAGTGACCGCCAGACATCACCCGTCACCCATCAGTGACCGCCAGACATCACCCATCAGCCATCACCTGTCACCCATCAGTGACCACCAGCCATCGCCCATCACCCATCAGTGACTGCCAGCCATTGCCCTTCACCCATCAGTGACTGCCAGCCATTGCCCGTCACTCATCAGTGACTGCCAGCCATTGCCCGTCACTCATCAGTGACTGCCAGCCATTGCCCGTCACTCATCAGTGACCGCCAGCCATCACCTGTCACCCATCAACCATCACCTGTCACCCATCAGTGACCGCCAGCCATCACCGATCAGTGACCGCCAGCCATCACCGATCAGTGACCGCCAGCCATCACCTGTCACCCATCAGTGACCACCAGCCGTCACCCATCGTGACTGCCAGCCATCAGTGACCATCACCCATCAGTGACTGCCAGCCATCAGTGACCATCACCCATCAGTGACCGCCAGCCATCAGTGACCATCACCCGTCACTGTCAGTGGCCTGTCACACCGTCATCACCTATCAGTAAAAGTCACCTGTCACGCATCGCACAGTCCATCAGTGACCGTCGCCTGTCACACAGCCATCAGCGTCATGTCCAAAAGAGTATACACCAGTGAGGAGGCGTTCCAGATCCGCTCCATGACCGATGAGAGCAACGGGGAATTCTCATCAGATTCCAATTCTGATTCCGAATCAAATTCGGCATTTAACCCGAATAGTGAATCGGAAAATGATTCGGAGGGAGAATGGGTCCCTCCTAAAAGGGCACGGCACTCTGAAAACCAGGATTATATTCCCAGGCCCAGTACCAGAGCTCCCGCCAGCAATAGGCCCCAAGAACAAATTCCCAGGCCCAGTACCAGCGCTGCCGCCAGCGTTAGGCCCCGGGATCAAATGCCTAGTACCAGCTTTGCAGCCGGGGCGATGAGCCCCACCAACAAATGCCCAGACCCAGTACCAGTGCTGCCACATCACGCCTGAGTACCAGCACAGGAAATTCCAATCCAACTACTAGAGTGTCACATCCCCCCAAGAGCCAGGGCCTCTACATATATGCCAGATGGTCTTGCCAACCCAACATGACTGCCTTCCGACTTGGCATCACCAATTATTCCCCCCTCCACAGCACAGCCAGGTGTGCAGACCAACACCCAAAATTTCTCAGAGATTGATTTCTTTCATCTGTTTTTGCCCGACACATTGCTGCAATTTGTTGTGGACCAGACTAATTTATATGCCCAGCAGTATATTGCCAATAACCCCCACTCATCATATGCCCGTCCCTTTGAGTGGAGAGATCTCAATTTGGAGGAGTTCAACATTTTTATGGGCCTCACCCTGAACATGGGGATTACAAAAAAAAATTAAGGACATGCCTATTGGTCCACCCAACCCATCCACCACATGGCCATTTATTCTGCCGAAATGTCCAGGTCCCGATACAAGAAGATAATGCGCTTTCTTCACTTTAGAGACAACACCCAGTGCCCGCCCCACAATCATCCAAATTATGACAAGTTATATAAACTTCGCCCACTGATAAATTTCTATTCCCAACAATTTGCAGAACTCTATGTCCCCGATCAGAATATATGTGTCGATGAGTCCCTGGTACCCTTTGCAGGCCGGCTAGGAATAAAGCAATATATACCTAGCAAAAGGGCCAGATATGGAATAAAATTATACAAGCTGTGTGAGAGAGCTACGGGATATCTGTATGCGTTCCGCATATATGAAGGAAGAGATTCCCAGATCCAGCCCCCTGAGTGCCCGGCCTACATGGGCACAACTGGAAAGATTGTATGGGACCTGGCATACCCACTTCTGAACAAAGGATATCACATATACCTTGACAACTTTTACACCAGCCTGCCCCTTTTCAGACACTTATACCTTGCAAAAACCCTTGCCTGCGGAACCTGCAGAAAAAATAGAAAGGGCTTCCCACAATCACTGGCAAACAAAAAGCTGTGAAGGGGGGAATCACTGAGATGCAACAAAGTGCTGGCCTTGAGGTGGAAGGATAAAAGGGACGTGTACATGATGTCCACCATCCATGAGGACACTACAATTGATGTTCAAAGAAGACGAGGTCCCACTGAAAAGCCAACGTGTGTCCAAGATTATAATCTCTACATGGGGGGAGTGGATTTCAACAATCAAATGATTCAGCCCTATTTGTCAATAAGGAGGTCCCGATTCTGGTACAAGAAAGTAGCAATCTATCTAATCCATTTGGCCATTTATAATTCCTACATAGTCTACACCAAATCCATGGAAAGCCCCGCCCCCTTCCTAAAATTCATCGAAGAAGTTGTCATGTCCCTCATCTATCACCAAAAACCCCCCTAGTTGACCTTCGCTCTGAGGCTGTTTGCCGACTTCGTGAGCGCCACTTCCCCTTCAGAATTCCAGCATCTGAAACAGGCCGAAGACGGCAAAAAAAATGTCGCGTGTGCACCAAAAAAGGGTTTCGAAAAGATACCAGCTACCATTGTCCCGATTGTCCCTCCCAACCTGGCCTTTGCATTGGTGAATGCTTCAAACTTTATCATACATCCCTAAAATACTAGCCCATATTTTTAACCATTTCTCCATTTTCATCATCTGTGCTGACCATTTTTCATGCTTCCCCAAATAACAATGCCACTGCCTTCCACGTGAACTGACCCTGGCCTGTTTTTTGACTATGCCTCTGCCTACTGTTTGGACTGCTTCTACATGAACTGACCCTGGCCTGTTTTGTGACTATGCCTTTGCCTACCATTTGGATTGCTTCCACGTGAACTGACCCTGGCCTGTTTTATCAACTATGCTTATGCCTACCGCTTGGACTGCTTGCACATCATCTGACCCTGGCCTGTTTTATGCTTTTGCCTACCGCTTGGACTGATCTGTTGCCCTGCGTCTGTAGTACACAGGGGTCTCACATATGTGAGGGGCTCCAGAATTGTTTTTCCGGATGGAGAAAACTATTTTTATTGTTTTCTCCGGTTTTCGGATAAGGGTCTGGAGTCCGGAGGCTTCATAGAGATTTGGGTGGGTCAAAGCCTCTATCCCTGTGTACAGATCTTACCTGATTGCGGCCCTCAGCCTGCCGCTGACTTACTGCCACCATGCCTCTGCCTGCCGCATGAACGGACCACACCGCTACCTGGACTATGCAAATAATTAGCTGTAGCAAGAGGCAGCATGTTTATGAAGGGCTGGAGAGCAGTACGATAATGAGTGTCTGCAGGTAACAGTGTACCAGGACCAATATTATAGCTGTGATGGCTGTCTCTGCTTGGACAATTTCTATGAACTGCTGTGCTGACAATAGACAATATTCCTGCCGGCTGCCTGGATAATTACTATTGCTGTCGCTAAGCACATCCCTGCCTGCTGCCTGGACCAGTGCTCTCTGTGGATATTACTAAAAGCACAGGTAATGCTTTTTTTTTTTTTTACCCTTTCCACAATAGAATTTATTTTGGATTGTAATTCTTGGTATGTACATGCTATGTGTTAGAAATATGAAGGGCCTTCAAAAATGATAGGTTGCCAGGAAACTATATGTCATTTATGCTCCTAGAACGTCTGATGGTGCTACTTGGATGTTGGGCCTTTGTATGTGGCCAGGCTGTGTAAAAGTTTCACACAAGTGGTATTGCCATACTCAGGAGGAGTAGTAGAATGTATTTTGGGGTGTCATCTTTGCTATGTATATGCTATGTGTTGGAAATATCTGATAAATGGAAAACTTTGTGTAAAAATAAAAAAAATAAAAAAAAATAAAATGCGTTTTCATTTTTTCCCACATTTTCCAAAAACTTCTGGAAAAAAATGAACCGTTCAAAAGACTCATTATGCCTCATAGACTATACGTTGGGGTGTCTGCTTTCCAAAATGGGGTCATTTTGGGGGCAATTCCATTGTCCTGGTGCTCCAGGGCCTTCAAAAATGTAATAGGTGGTTGAAAAATGAGATGTGTCATTTATGCTCGTAGAACGTCTGAAGGTACTACTTCAGTGTTGGTCCTTTGTATGCGGCCAGGCTGTGTAAAAGTCCTACACATGTAATATCGCCATACTCAGGAGGAGTAGCAGAATGTATTTTGGGGTGTCATCTTTGCTATATACATGTTATGTGTTGGAAATATCTGATAAATGGACAACTTTGTGTAAAAAAAATAAAAAAAAATAAAAAGTAAAAGCGTTTATTTATTTTCACATTTTCCAAAAACTTCTGGAAAAAAATGAACCGTTCAAAAGACTCATTATGCCTCATAGATTATACATTGAGGTGTCCGCTTTCCAAAATGGGGTCATTTTGGGGGCAATTCCATTGTCCTGCTGCTTCAGGGCCTTCAAAAATGTAATATGTGGTTGAGAAATGAGATGCGTCATTTATCCTCGCAAAACGCCTGAAGATGCTTCTTCCATGTTGGGCCTTTGTATGTGGCCAGGCTGTGTAAAAGTCCCACACATGTGGTATCGCCATACTCGGGAAGAGTAGCAGAATGTATTTTGGGGTGTAATTTGTTGTAAAATCTTCATTTTGCAAAGAATTGCGGGGAAAAATTACAACTTAAAAAAATTCATCATGCTACTTACTTAATACCTTGGAATGTCTACTTTCTAAACAGGGGTAATTTGGGGGGTATTTGTACTTTCCTGACTTGTTTGTGTCTCAAGAAATGAGGTACACCTGATGTACTGAAGGCCTGATCAGATGTGATCAATTTTCAGTGATTGCCACCATAGTTTGTAGACTCTATAACATGGGTCTTCAAACTACGGCCCTCCAGTTGTTCAGGAACTACAATTCCCATCATGCCCAGTCATGTCTGTGAATGTCAGAGCTGCACAATGCCTCATGGGATGTGAAGTTTTGCAACAGCTGGAGGGCCGTAGTTTGAGGATCCCTGCTCTATAACTTTCACAAAGACCAAATAATATACACTAATGTGGGTTATTTTTACCAAAGATATGTAGCAGTATAAATTTTGGCCAAAATCTATGAAGAAAAATTACAAATTTGCAAAGTTTTATGACGCAAAGAAAAAGCCATTTTTTTCACAAATTTTACGACATTTTTTATTTATAGCACAAAAATAAAAAACCCACTAGTGATTAAATACCACCAAAAGAAAGCTCTATTTGTGTGAAAAAAAAAGGATGTAAATTTCATGTGGGTACAGTATTGCATGACTGAGTAATTGTCATTCAAAGTGTGAGAGCGCTGAAAGCTGAAAATTGGTCTGGTCAGGAAGGAGGTGTAAGCGCACTGTATTAAGGTGGTTAATAATTATTATTATTTTATTCATTTTTTTTCTTTTAATTATTATTTGCATTATTCATAAATGAGAACAATAAAATAATAATATTAATTAATACATAGCAACAATAAAATGAAAAAAATAATTACATATAATTAAAAAAAAATAATGGCAATTAGTAAAAATAAAATGAACAAAACAAAATATTGTTAATTTTATTATGATTATTATTTGTTTTGTTCAGTTTATTTTTACTAATTGTCATTATTTTTTTATTTGTATTTATTTTATTGTTACTATGTATTAATTATTATTTTTTTTTATTATTTTTTTTTATTTTTTGCCATATCAACAAACTCTTTGGAGAGACTTGAATCAGCTCTGCCGTTCATCTTTGTCCCTTCTCGTTTCAACATCATTGTAGCATTTGTCTTATTGCACGTACCTTTATTATTATATTAATTTTTTTAATATTAAAATATTTAAGCTTATGTTTTGAATCCTAAGACTTTATACCGGACAGTTTGCGTTATGCAAGTATGTATTAATTAGTAATATTATTATTTAAATGTATTTTGTTATTAATAATAATAAAAATAATAAGTAAAAGAAAAAAAAATGTATAAAATAAATAATAATTAAACCTATTAATAAATACAAATAATAATATTTATTGTAAGTATTATTATTTTTGTTGTTTTAGCTTTTTTTTTACTTATTTTTATTATTTTTTATTATTTATTACTAAATACTACTACTATTATTTGTTGTTTTGTTCATTTTACTTTTACTTATTCATTTTATTATGATTATTTATTTACTTTTATTTTTACTACTAATAATATTTATTATTGCTATTACTACTACTATTTGTGTATTTTTTTTTTTTTACGTTTACTAATTATTATTAATAAAAGTATTATTTGTTCTATTGATTTTATAGTTACTATTATTACTAAGATATAAAAAAAAAAAAAAAAAAAAAAAGTTACAATTATTTTTTATAATTTTTTTGGCACACAATGCACATGAAAACACACATAAACATCCAAAACATAATCTATTTCCTGAGAGCGGAGCACCCACAGAACATTTATTTTATTATCATTAACAGTGATTTTATTTTTATGACAGGTCCTCTTTATGGTCTGTTAGCCAGCCAGCCCCCCCCCCCCCCCCCTCCCCTCCCCCTATCCCAAGGCCCCTTTTGTACTGTGCCAGAACTCATGGACTACAGAATGTGATCGGACAGCTCAGCCCCTGGAGGTTCTCAGGTTGCTCCTGGTGTTCAGCCTCACAGATGGAGAAATGGAGGTCTGTGCTCTTCCCTCCGCTCTTTAGAGGCTGCATGGTGGTCCCAGAAAGCCCCGGACACATGGCGGAGGGGAGGTCGTTAGGCCCAATTCTTACAGCCCTCCTCTGATAAGCAATTGTGACAGTGCAAGGCCCTGCCACTGTGGAAACAGGTGAATATGGAACAGGATTCACATTAGGGCTTCAAGTGAGGTTCCAGACTATCATGGAGCTTGAAGGTTTCAAAGTGTTTTGGGTGGGATGGAACCTTCAATCCCATGTCTGGATTTTACTCAATGCCAGCAGCCTGTGCAAATACAAAGGTGTGCAGGGTCCTTATATACTCAAGCCTGAGGATAGCTCAGAGCTTCCATATTGGGGGCCGGAGGTCTCACCCAGGGGTCATAGGTGCCCCAGCCAGGATTTAGGAAGTCTCAACCAGGGATCAGATGTGCCCCAGCCAGGAGTCATGAAACAGGAGGTCTCAACCAGGGGTCATAGATGCCCCAGCCAGCAGCCTGAAGACAGGAGGTTTCAACCAGGGGTCAGAGGTGCCCCAGCCAACAGCCTGGAGACAAAAGGTCTCTGTCAGGGGTTAGAGGTGTCCCAGTCAGGAGTCAGTAGATCTCAACCAGGGGTCAGAGGTGCCCCAGCCTGGAGACAGGAGGTATCCACTAGGGGTCAGAGGTGCCCCAGCCAGGAGTCGGGAAATCTCAACCAGGGGTCAGAGGTGCCCCAGCCAGCAGCCTGGAGACAGGAGGTCTCTGCCAGGGGTCAAAGGTGCCCCAGCCAGGAGTCATGAAACCAGAGGTTTCAACCTGGGGTCAGAGGTGCCCCAACAAGCAGCCTGATGACAGGAGGTCTCAACCAGCAGTAAGAGATGCCCTGGCCAACAGCCTGGAGAAAGGAGGGCTTCGCCAGGGGTCAGAGGTGCAGCAACCAGGAAGTCTCAACCAGGGGTCAGAGTTGCCCCAGCCAGCAGTCTGGAGACAGGAGGTCTCAACCAGGGGTCAGAGGTGCCCCCACAAGCAGCCTGACAGGAGGTCTCAACCAGCGGTAAGAGATGCCCTGATCAGCAGCCTGGAGAAAGGAGGTCTTTTCCAGGGGTTAGAGGTGCACCAGCCAGGAAACAGGAAGTCTCAACCAGGGGTCAGAGGTGTCCCAGCCAGCAGCCTGTCGACAGGAGGTCTCAACCAGGGGTCAGAGGTGTCCCAGCCAGCAGCCTGGAGACAGGAGGTCTCAACCAGGGGTCAGAGCTGTCCCAGCCAGCAGCCTGGAGACAGGAGGTCTCAACCAGGGGTCAGAGCTGTCCCAGCCAGCAGCCTGGAGACAGGAGGTCTCAACCAGGGGTCAGAGGAGTCCCAGCCAGCAGCCTGGAGACAGGAGGTCTCAACCAGGGGTCAGAGATGCCCTGGCCAGCAGCCTGAAGGCAGGAGGTCTCGGGCAGATGTGCCCCAGCCAAGAGTCAGAAAACAGAAGGTCTCAACCAGGGGTCATAGATACACCAGTCAGTATCCTGGAGACAGAGGGTCTTAACCATGGGTCAGAGGTGCCCCAGCCAGAAAAGAGGAGGCCTTGCCCCAGGAATCAGGAGGCTTTTATTGGGGTGTCAGGAAAACCCCTTCTTAGTAGCCAGGAGTGGGCTGTGCAGCAGAGCACTGCAACTAAAGGAGTGAGAAAACTAAGAGGAGCTAGACAATACAGTCAGGTGGCTCGATATTTTCAGTTGACTGTTCATGATGATGTGGAAGAACCCCTGCATGGGTAAGAGTCCATTCACACAGTGGCAACTTTGGATCCGACTTGAAGTCATCCCAAGTTGCCTCATGTTGCGCAACATGATAAACTCAATGTAAGTGAAGGAGAGCCGTCTTAATGTACATTACTGAAGTCGCTCCGACTTCAGAAAAGGTTCCTGTACTACTTCAATCCCACTTCTAGGCAACTTGTACCCATTGATTTCAATGGAAGTTGCCTCCAAGTCAGATCCCCTGTATTAACTGAAGCAACTTTCCAGGAAGTAAAAATAGTTTTCTAGGCAAACCCCTCCCTCCCACAGAGCTGATTATTATGTGATTGGCCACTGGCAAAGTCCCCTGTCCAGGAGGTAACTTCAAGTTGCCTTGTAAGTTGCCTCAAGTCGTGCTGTGATTCTTACTCAAGTCGTGTCGGAAGTCGTGTTGCCCCGTGTGAATGGACTCTTACCGATTTTCTTTGTAGACTGTGTGTTTTATTTATTTTTTTAATATAAGTGGGCTGCCATGCCCTACAATGCAGCTTGTACTGGCACAACTCATTGAAAAAGCACCTACCACCTAATCACCCCAAAAGCATAAAATCCATGGTGGATCCTTTTCGGGGGGGTGGTTGACAGGCCACTGGGAGAAGATGTGTCGCTTGCACACTTGCCTATTTTAACCATGAAAAGGCTAAATCACCACGGCAGGGAATCATTCCCTTGGATTGGTCACAGACGGAGGTGGTATGTCAAACGCCAACATGAAGTGAAAGTTTTACATTGGGGTCTTTCAAATTTTACAAAATACTTGGGGTAAATATTGCGTTTTTTTTTTTTTCAATTTATAAAAGTGTTTTTTTTTGTTTTTGTTTTTTATCAAAAAAATTGTGTTTTAAAAATTGCTGCACAAATACCGTGTGACATAAAAAAAAATTACAACCACCATTTTATTATTATATCTGCACATACATATATACATATATACATATATACAATCCTAAAATCATCTTTTTTTTTGTAAGAACATTACTCAGAATCCCTAAACATATTTTTATATATATATATATAAAATATGTTTAGGGATTCTGAGTAATGTTCTTACAAAAAAAAAAAAATGATTTTAGGATTGTAGGAGAGGAGTGCCAGAATGGACTTGGGGGGCAAGTGGTTAAAGTGGAGCTAAACCACATAAAAATTACAGGGGGGGGGGTATATGAGCTCCTGGGGACCTCATCCTTTGCATGTAGTTTAGGTCCGCTATTAAAGGAACACATTAATCAGAAAACACAAAAAGAACAATGAAGTGCCAACAATATACCAGCAGAAATGAATATACCTAGCCAAGGCCTAAAAAGGCCACCATTATTCACTACAACTTGAAAAAGAAAGGAAGAAAAAAAAAAGAAAAAGAAAAAAACTGAAGGAAGAGCGCTTTGTGTGCCAAGTGATGACTGGGTGGGTGAGCATTTCATGGGCAGAGACTGCAGTCACACAGATTGAACCCAAAGAGGTTGTGGTAGAGGCATCTAGGTTAAAAAAAAAGAAAAATAAAGAAAAATAAAAAAGATAAAAAAAAAAGGAGAAAAAAAAAAAAAAAAAAAAAAAAAAAAAAAAAAAAGGGGGGGGGGGGGGGGGAGGAGAAAAATAAGATTTTTTGTACTTACCTGTAAAATCCACTTCTTGGATTACATCACAGAACACAGAGCAGGTTATCAATCAGGACTACCTGGGGTTTTTCACCACCTATAGGTAGATGAACAATTGCAGGAACAGACAAAAATTCCTCCCCTATATAACCCCTCCCATACAGGAAGTACTTTGTTTTTTTTCGCCAGTGTCTCAAGGTGGTAAAGGGTACTTCGACAAGAAGGGGGCGTTTGTTTCTTGCAAAAAAGGACCGTTCTGCTATGATGGGGTGGTTCTTCGACCACCTCTGTCGTTATTGCCGAAGATTGTTTCAAATTTTCATCTTAAAGCGGGAGTCCGCCGGGACTCCGCGTTTTTTTTTTTTTTTTTTAAAAGTCAGCAGCTACAAATACTGCAGCTGCTGACTTTTAAAATAGTGACACTTACCCGCCCAGCGCGCCCGCGATGTCGGCACCCGAAGCCGATCTCTAGATCGTCACTCGAGTGCTGCCGCCGCCATTTTGGGTATGGGAATCAGGAAATGGAGCCTTTCGGCTTCATTTCCCGGTTCCCTACTGCGCATGCGCGAGCCGCGCTGCGCAATGAGGACGGTCCCCACTGCCTCTGGGATCTGTGTGTTTCCCAGCAGGCAGCGGGGCACTTGCGGAAGGGGGGCGGGCACTTGCGGAAAGGGGCGTAATCTACGCCCCTTTCCGCAGAGAGCTAGCCTGGAAGTGGGTGCAGTTACCTGGATTATCCAGGTAACTGCACCCCCCTCCCCCCCGAAAGGTGCCAATTGTGGCGCCGGAGGGGGGGAGGATTCCGATGAGCGGAAGGTCCATTTTAGGGTGGACCTCCGCTTTAAATCAGGACATTGTTTTGTCTTTTTTGCCCAGGCCGTGGGACAAAGTCCTTTACACAGAGGTGGTTCGGGATGTGAAAGTGCTCTGGTAGTCATAATTTATAACCAACTCGGTGTCCCGTGATGTAGAAGAAATAAATAAAATTATAGACTAAAGATTCAGGTCTATCAACACCACACACACACACACCAAGAAACCCCATTTAAAAAGCTTTATTCCCCTAGATAAATAAAGCAATCTCTCACAATATACAGATTGATTCTATCCCTTCAGTGTAAAAGACAGGAGACACACATGTATCCAGTGTATGGTTATGGAAACTCTCCTCAGCAGGTCTAAGAATACCTCAACACGGGACAATGGGCACCTTAACTAAATGACCTACACCACCCTTCTTAGTCCTGGCTATAAAAAGGTCCGGTATGGGCCTTTTCTGCTCGGAGCTCACATTCTCAGGGGCTTTTGGAACGTTTAAGAGCAACTCCTAATTCTGGCCATGATTGGAACCTCATAACGAGGTCTAGAGACTGCAAACAGGATCTCCACCTTTCCTTACAACCTATTATATCCAATACATGTTGCTTAAAAAAAATAAAATAAAAAATAACTTTCAACACTGTAGTGTGGGCAACATCACTATACCTCACCGTGGCCTGCCAGGAATGCCGGTTGCTGAAAGTCCCACCAAAATGTTCGTTCTCCAGACCACTGTCGAGTACCCAACATCCCTTTGAGGCACAGCACTGCCTCACAGAAGTAGTGGGAAGGAGGTGAGGGGAGAGAGTCTATCAGTAAAGTAGACCTTTCATTTTAATGGAAGGTCCACCGTCTATTGTTAGCATGCACCCCCCAACCCTATATATTCACCTATGCTTTGTTGGAGGGCTTCCGAGTATAGAAGGAGGCAACTTCTTCCCAAGATGTAGTAGTCAGTCCTGAAGTAACCAATAACCAGGCCCCACACCATATCAAGTAGGGGAAGGGGAGGTCTTCAACTCTGTGTAAGCTCCAACACCACCCAACATGAAGCTCGGGCAGGGTTTGGATTCCTAACTGAGGAAGCATCAGGGGAGCATATACTGTAGAAGGTGAATATAAAGTGGAGGAGGGGGGGTTTCTACGAGAGACCCTGTCACCTTTTCCCTGTCAATATATTTATAAAAACACAGGCTGTCGGCATAACCCTCCTCTTAGAAGTAAATGGATTGGTGAACCTTTGGTTAAATAACACACGTAGCAGACACATATTGTAGATGGTACCTCAGGGATCCCTTATAGGTAAATAAATTGGGAGTCAATAGGTGAGATTTCACCACTTATAAATAGTACCAGCATGTTCTATGGTATGTTGAAGGGAAATCCTAGAAAAAGTAGGCTGCTCTGATCAAAGAAGTGTTTGTTGGGTACACTAATAGCCCATCGCTACAATTCAAGGTTTTGGTAATGAAAAACAAGAGATGGGAAGGTAGGGGCCACGACCAACAGACACAAGAGCTGGTCAACTTTTCCTTCTCTGGGCACCACCCTTTTCTGCAGGAACCTGAGGGAACTGCCTCAACA